>NC_028452.1:8301131-8432348 GCF_000263155.2 Setaria italica | reverse complement strand
TGAACCATTGCTCTCCGCCGCCCCCGCCGCCGGCTGCCCGTCGGAGGTCCTCCACCACCCGGCCGGCGATGCCATCGCCGCACGGCCTCGCCGCCCACAACCCACAGCCGCCACCACTGGTCACCTCTCTAAGCCTGCAGGCCATGGAAAGCCCCCAAACCCAAACCCAAATCCCTAACCCTAATACCCCTCCACCACAGCTGCCGCCCGCAGCCAGCGGCGACTCGCCACCGTCTGCTTCCCCCACCTCCCGTCGCAGCCGGCCCCCCCGCCCCCATCTCCCCCAAGCTCTGCTCCTCACGGAAGCAATCACGTGCGCGCGAGCATTGGGTGCCGCGTGTCCGTTCGCTGCTACGCCCGAGCGGCGCCCGCGCCCAATAAGGAATTCGGCTGAAGCTTGTTTGGGAGGAGGGGGCTAAATTTTAGCCCCCGTCACATCGAATGTTTGGACACTAATTAGGAGTATTAAACCTAGACTAATTACAAAACTAATTACACAACCCCTAGGCTAAATCGCGAGACGAATCTATTAAGCCTAATTAGTCCATGATTTGACAATATGGTGCTACAGTAACTATTCGCTAATGATGGATTAATTAGGTTTAATAAATTCGTCTCGCGATTTAGCCTAGGAGTTCTGCAATTAGTTTTGTAATTAGCTTATGTTTAGTCCTCCTAATTAGTATCCGAACATCCGATGTGACAGGGCTAAAGTTTAGCCCCCTCCTCCCAAACACCCCGTTGTTCTGCACCCTTTGATGTTTGTACTATTCCCGTACATGGATATATGATGTTTAAAGATAAACTATTTAATTCAAAAATAAACTAAATGGTTTGTTCTAAACCTCGTGTCATGTATTTCGGAGCCTCCGCTACCGTCGGGCCAGCGGCATCTCTCGATCATATCTTTATGTTCCGGTTAGCCAAATCCCTCACATTTATGCTAGTTCCAAACTCTAACAATTCCGCCGGGACGTGCTTTGGGACTTGAGAGGAGCAAAGCAGTCCCAGTACCAATCAGAGTTTGACACATTGCACAAATGACGCGATCAAAGATTGATAGAATTTCCACCGAAAATGTGCCTCTGTTTGGGTTGTACATGCCCATCAGGCCCACTACGGACCTCCTCCCCTCGCTCGCAAGCTCTTTTATCGTCCAGCCCACGCACTGACTTCGCGCCTGTCAGGCCGCAAAAGCCCATCTTAGTCCAGCCCACGCAGACCAAGTAGACGTTTTCACCATTCTCAAAAAAAAAAAAAGGAGAGTAGACGTTTGACCCCATCCCACAGTGTGTTCCGCTGAACCTGTCGACGGCGTCCGGGGCGAGTCTTCGCCGGCGACGAACGCTCCCGGCCCGGCCGTCGCCGGCGCCACCGCTATGCACCGTCCGTCTGGAAGAGAATATCGTTCCGGCTTCTTTCCTCCCTTCGCCGCAGCGTCGCCGATGGGAAGGTAATAGCATCTCCGTCGTCGCATCTGATCCGTCTGATTCCAGTATGTGGAAGTTGGGATCAGACCACCTCTTCCCCAGTGATTCCGTTTGACTTCTTTGCTGCGTGAGTTGAATCGCCTGCGCTGTTCATGACGCTGGTAGTGAGTGATTTGGGGATTAAGAGTTGGGCATGCAGGATGATGAAGTATGCCTGTTTTGACGAGCTCAATTGCTGCCGCTTGGCAGAGATCAGATAGCCAGGGTAAGAAGTAAGATTACGGATCCTACTACCTAACTTACTATTCAGTCACAAGATGAGAACATTTCTCCCCTCCCCCTTTCTCAGATTACATTTTGAGCACTGAGAAAGTAGGATAGCGGCTCTGTGTAATAGTTGACGCAAACAACATTGGCACTAATGTTGTGTTCATATGCAGACGGCAAGCTGATGAGATTGTACTTCTCTGCTTCTTTAGATTGTATTTATTCACACCCATTTTCAGATTGCTCGCACCAATAACACATCAGCAAGTGTTTTCACATTTTGCACATTTTCATATCTCTTAAATTTGTTAGGCCCTATAATTTGTGTCATTGTCACCCATAATGGCAATACATCAATGAATTCCTGACAAATCCAGCAACTAGTTCGAAAAAAAGAACATCCTGTCGTTCTTTGCTTCAGCTATCGTTGAATGAGCCTAAACTAGACACAGCTTAAGCCTTAATGTAACACCCTCCGTTGCTGCATTCTGCATTGGGATATGTTTTTCAGGAAATGCGTGCTTGTTTATTTCATATAAGATGCAAGCATAAGTGTTTAGCTTTTTATGGTAGCATACAAAAGCTTGCGAAAGCGAAACTGTTTTCTGTCAAGTACATTGCTTGGATGAAATTTTGTTTACTACTATGCATAAGCAGTTTCCTATGTATGTAAATGTCAAAGCAGGATATGCTGTCAATATTCTCTAACTTTTACACTGGTATGTATGATACCCTGTTGATTGGCCATATGGAAAAGGTAGGGATAGTTTTTTTTAAATGCTTCCAAAAATACTTATAATTTCAAAAGCTCTGCTTATATATGATATTTAAAACTGATAGTCAAAGATATACCGTGAAGACTGCATTTTTTTTTAAAAAAAATGCCATAATAAGTATATAGATGAAAGGATGGCTATGTGCTGATTTTGGTTAGCAGATTTGGTACCCAGTTACACTTGTTGCATGTTTGCATTGCCATGCAAAGTTTTGTGTGACATTCTAATATCAATTAATACTATCTGGCAGAAACATTTTCAACTGGGTTCAAATTATCACAGAAGTTCAGACAACTTAAATCAATGTGCCATTTCACTTTATGCTCCTATTTGTTGTAACATGGATTTTCCAAACAAAAAAATTGTTGTAGCATGCAAAATTTACATGGTTACAAGTGTATCACAAGTTTGTTGCCTGAAACTTTTTTTGGTCAAATTTATGAGCAGGAGGTAGGACTACAAGAAAGAAGGTGAAGCTGCACGCTGGAGACTGATGTATTTGACAAGCAATTAAAGGTACAAAAAATACTCTTTTGAATCTTTAACAACTCCATTAGAAATGCTAATTAGGGTTACTGCACATGCTTAAACAAAATGTAACAATTCCTAATAACAGCTTCATTATCTGATCATCAGTCCTTGTAATTTCTGTCTGCTTTATGTTTAAAGTTCACCAGTTTATGTCGTTACCAATAATGTGCTGTTTTCGCGTCTTTCCTGCTGTGTGATGTATTCTGGTTGGACCATGCAGTTTAAGTAAGGAATGCTGTAATTAGGATCTTTAAACTTGTGGGAGCTGTTATGCTTCTATGACCAAGCAGCAAGATACCTGTCGTAGCACTTTGGATCTAGCTTGTGGGTTGTGACCTGACAAAATAGGTTAAATGATTCGTGTCATCTGAATTGGCTCTGAGCCTCTGACAAAGGTTTAGATACAGTAAGATGATGATTCCTGCTCCTGGTAGATGATGAATTATTGTTTCTGCACACTCTATGTTTGCAGTTTCCAATGCAGTTCCACTTTATAAGACCGTAGGTGCAGTACAGAGCTTCTGTTATTTTTGCATAATGATGTGTTTCTTTTGCGAAAATACTAATACAATTGGGGAGGGCCAAAGCCTGCATGGCAGCCCTGCAATACTATCTGCCAGAAATATTTTCAACAGGACTCAAATTATCACAGAAGTTCAGATGACTTAAATTGACACACCATTTCACTTGATGCTCCTATATGTTGTAACCTGCAATGGATGTTTACACGTATCACAAGTTATGCTACATAAACATTTTTTGTCCACTTTATCAGCCAGAGGTAGGACTACAAGAACAAAGTACGCTGAAGGCTGATGTGTTTGACAGGTCCTTGAAGGTATAGAGAATATCCTTCTGAATCTCAGCTTGACAAGTCCATTGAAAACACCATATTAGAATCGATACACATGCTTGAATAATAAGAAGCAATGTCAAGAAATAGTAAAAAGAACATTGCAAGCTCTGTTTATTTATTATGCTCTTCTCTGAACTGTGTATTAAATCTTGAAATGTTAAGAATCGTGAAATAAGTAAATAATTGTTAAGAATGGTGGTACAGTTGCACCTTATCACTACAAAAAAGGTGCTCCATAATTTCAAGAGCCAACAATAGTACTCTTGGCTATATTTTTTTTTTCTAATACTACCTCATTTACATTGCACACAAATTTGTGACCATCACTGGTTTCTGACTTTCTGTAATCCCTCTTTTGCTCAGTGTATTTCGTTAGATGTTGGTCTCTCTGCCACATTTCTTCATCTATTCATTTCCATTCTCATTTGCAGCTTTGCTCTCACCAACTAATTTCCTCTTTGCTTTGAGGAACTCAAGGAGATCCTGGAGTACAGCATCACTGTTCTCGTTCCTCATTAGAACCTCAGCAACCTCCGCAGGTGAGACCATTACCTCCTCTATCAGCTGTTCAATTTCTGGATACATGGCATGATTTTCAACTGAGTGGTAGTTCCTTGCCAGAATCCGAACAGACTCTGCGGTGCAGTACCCCATGTGGATGTGCATGTCCATCCTGCCAGGCCGCAGTAGTGCTGGGTCAAGCCGCTCCCTGTAATTTGTGGTAAAAACGATGATCCTCTCCTCCCCGCTTGTCGACCAGAGACCGTCAACAAAGTTGAGCAGCCCAGAAAGCGTCACCTGTTCAACAAATTTCCGAGCAGCATTGGTAAGAAAGTCGTCCAATCAACAAATGCATGGTGCTTATCACATAAATATGTGGCTATGATTCTAACTGATGGAGTAACATCTAACCTTGTCATCATTTTCTTCTCCTGTAGAGCTGGACCTGACACGCTTCTCGCCTTCCTCCCGCTGCCGCAGGTCAATGCTACAGTCAATGTCTTCAACCACAAGGATGGATCGGTTGCTCATCCCGACAAGAAGCCTCCGGAGGTCCGAGTTGCTTTTAACCTCGGTCAGCTCAAGATCATAGATGTCAAACTTGAGGTAATTCGCCATCGCTGCGATCAGGCTTGACTTGCCAGTCCCAGGTGGTCCGTAGAGCAGGTAACCCCGCTTCCACGCCCTGCCGATCCTCCTGTAGTAGTCTTTCCTCTTGACGAACCTCTCAAGGTCATCCATGACGGACTGTTTCAGCTTCTTGTCCATGGCGAGCGTGTCGAAGGTGGACGGGTGGCGGAGGTCGACGGCTGTCCAGGCGTCGTACTCGATCATGTGCATCTTGAGGTTCCGGTGCTGGTCTTTCATGGCCTTGGCCGTGGCGACGATGTGCGGGAGGTACGATTCGAGGGCCTTGTCCTTGTGCTTCTTGTGGAAGGTGACCTCGAACGACTTGATCTCGAGGCGGCCCCTGGCCTTGGTGCCCGCCGCCCTGGAGGCGGCGCCGGGGGTGTTGTCCCGGGCGACGAGGTTCCAGGTGTACTCGACGCCGTCGTGGACGTCGACCATCTCCTCGCCCTGCTCCATGCCGACCATGATGCCCTGCGTCTCGTCGACGCGGCTGACGCGGAGGCGCGGCATGTCGGTGCTGATCCGGGCGGCGAGGTAGGTGCGCGCGGCGTCGTAGATCTGATTGGCGGAGAGGCCCTCGGCCTCGTCGATGACCACCGTGTGGCGCGAGGAGACGCGGGAGCGGAGGTAGCGCGCGGCGGCGCAGAGCAGGTCGCGCACCTCGTAGGGGAGCAGCTCGCTCATGACGCTGCGCACCACCATGGCCGTCGCCGCCACGGACGCCGCCATGGTGATGTACTTCTCGTAGCCCCCGCTCGACGACATGGCGCGCGCGTGGCCGTGGTGCGGCTGCTCTAGCGGTGCTCCTGTTCCAGGCCGGCCGGTTGATCTCGCTGTTGTTACGCGACGGGCGACGGTGGCGAGAGGGGGGAGGCTGCTGCGGTTGGAACGAGGTGAAGCTAGCTAGCTAGGGCAGGGCAGCGATGGATGGATGATGGGTTTGCAAACGCGCCGCCGTTTGTGCTGGAGTAGTAGAATACTACAATAGTTTTTCTTACGAGGCAAGAAGATGAAGAGTCTGGACAGGACAAGGGTTTAGTCACGGGTGGATTTCGGGAGGGGTTAACAAAATTTAGAACTCATCGTATGTGGATGGAGACAAGTGAATGGGGTAAGAGGACTCAGGAACGGCCCATGGGCCATGCATCCTAGAAGCCCCATCACCTTACACGTCGGTTCGTTTCTGGCCCAAACCACACGACCTTCGCGCGCGACTCTACCCATCAGCAACCTCCGGATCTCCTCTTTTCAGTTAGACATAATCAGAAAAAATTTTTTGAGTTAAGTTAGACAGAGCAGATGTTCACTGACAAAAGCACCAGTACTACTTAGATTTGTCTGCCAAGGCCCAAGGGAGCGCACAAGGAGACGCAATTTCACTATTCGTGCAAAACTGGGCAACCACACGAAATTCTCTTAGCAGAGTTTGACACTGCTTCGTTCAAAATACTTGCTTTTGAGAAAGTACTTGCACAATTTTGCAGATATGCAATGTTGAGTGCCAGAGCCTTTCATCGCTCCTAAAGCACAATATTGTTGAGACTCGAACAATCACATATTTGGCATTGTTTCTCTCAAAAAAATAACATATTTGCCATTGTTTCTCTCAAAAAAAAAAACTATTTGCCGTTGGTAATGGTTAGACATCCACTTCTAATTCCTGTCTTCTTCTTTTTTTTCAGAAATTGCTTGTAGTTTCCGATGTTAGTCATGGTCTCTGTCATCTTGCTCCTCATCCAGCTGGTTATTTGCACTGCTGTGTTCGCTCTTGATCACATTGGCATCATTCACTTTTGACTTCAGGAGATCGATGAGATCATGGAGCGCGACATCAGCATCATCATTCCTCATCAGAACCTCAGCGACCTCTGCAGGTGTCACCATCACCTCCTTCATCAGCTTCTCAATCTCCGGATATGTGGCATGGTAGTCGATCATATGGTAGTTGTGGGCGAGGATTCGGAATGATTGGGGGGTGCAATAACCCATGTAGATGTGCATGTCCATCCTGCCAGGCCGCAGCAGCGCCGGGTCAAGCCGCTCCTTGTAATTGGTCGTGAAGACGATGATCCTCTCCTCCCCGCTCGCTGACCACAGCCCATCAACAAAGTTGAGCATTCCAGAAAGTGTAACCTGTGTGGATCGTTCAAATTTCCGTCAGCATATCAGCATATAGGTAAGGAGGAAGTTGTGGAATGAAGAATATCAGAAAAGGTGTTTATCTATTCTTATCAACATGATGCATTCTGACTCCAAATTAAAGTTACTCACCTTCTCTCGTCCATCTTCGCTGTCCGTAGAATCCGACTTGGTATCTTCCTCGCCTCCCTCCCGTTGTTGCAGTTTGATGGTGCAGTCGATATCCTCAACCACAAGAATGGATCGGCTGCTAATGCCGACAAGAAGCTTCCTGAGGTCCATGTTGCTTTGGACCGAAGTCAGCTCGAGATCATATATGTCAAACCTGAGATGGTTGGCCATGGCCGCGATCAGGCTGGACTTTCCGGTCCCAGGTGGACCGTAGAGCAGGTACCCCCTCTTCCATGCCTTGCCGATTCTCTTATAGTAATCCTTTCTCTTGATGAACCTGTTAAGGTCATCGACGATGGACTGTTTCTGCTTGTGGTCCATGGCAAATGTGTCAAAAGTTGATGGGTGGTGGAGGTCCATTGGAGACCAGTCCTCCCAACTATTCATGTATATCTGGAGAGTTCTTTCCTGCGCTTTCATGGCCTTGGCTGTGGACACAATGTAGGGGAGGTAAGAGTCGAGGGCTTTCTCCTTGTGCTTCTTGGGGAAGGTCATCACGAAGGAGTGTGCCTCGACCTGTCTCTGCCTGCCATTGCCGGAGTCACTTGGGGAGGGGATGTAGCGGTAGTTGAGGCACCATTTGAACTCGGTGCCGTCGTAGACATCAGCCATCTCCTCGCCCTCCGCCATGGTGACGGTCATCTTGTCATCCTCGTCCGAGCTGCTGACGCACAGGTGCTGCTGCGTCCTCGTGCTGACGTGCGCGGCGAGGTAGGCCTTGACGGCCTCGTAGACGTGGTTGTTGGTGAGCCCGTCGACCTTCTTCTCGATGGTGATGGTGTGCTGCGAGGACATGCGCGACCGCAGGCGGCCGACGCCGGAGCGCAGCATGTCGAGCACCTCGTCGGGCAGCAGCTCGTTCGCCACGCTGCGCACCAGCATCAGCGACGCCGCCGCGGACGCTGCGGCGGCGAGGGCCTTGTCGTGGGACGGCATGGTGTGGGTGGTGGGTGAATCCTCGCTCCTCTCTCTCTCGATCTTGCCCTCTCCTTTGCTATGGACTTGTCTTTGCTCTTGGTATGGAGCAGGGAGTGGTATGCCGTATGCGGAGAAGACGAGGCCAGACGAAGGAGGTGGGTGCTGATGAAGAATTGAGGTGGAGGCGTGGAGCTTGGGTACGGTGGCGCGGCATTTATATGCGCGAGTCGAGTGGCGACCAAGTGATAAGTGATTGTGACTTGGTCTAAAGAAAGCAAGGATGGCAGACGGTCAGCACACGGCCCGGTCGGCGTACACTACGGCCATGTTTAGTTACTCCCAACTCCCAACTTTGACACTATGCAAAAAGAAGATTCCCCATCACATCAAACTTGCGGTACATGCATGGAGTACTACATGTAGATGAAATTAAAAACTAATTGCACAGTTTTGTTGTACTTTGCGAGACGAATCTTTTGAGCCTAATTAGTCAATATTTGGACAATAATTCACAAATACAAACGAAACGCTACAGTGTGCTACAGTGCTGTAACAGTAATTTGGCACCTCCCAAATTCCCCAACTAAACACGGCCTACAAGATTCTTCAGAAGGTCAAACGCAGAGGCTGATCGTTGGGGTGCTGTGCCACAAACTTGTAGGTGTAAATGTTTTTTTTGACGGTTTTATCGCAACGCACAGGGAAATTTATTTTTCCCGTCAGTACTACCACTGACACACAAGCAAATTACTGATATGTACACGTTGATTTGTGTGGTTAACTCATTTCCTTCTTCTATACAAGGAAAAAATAAATAAATAAAGGAGCAGCTATGAATATGTAAGTATAAAGTAGGGTGCTGTACCATCTCCCACCATCGCTACGGTGATCTTAACTTATTGACAGGGAAAAGTAGACCCGCGTACGTCGAATCGTGGGTGGAGGGCACTTAACAAAGGTTTCTTCCATCCTTCATCCTTTAGGCCCCGTTTGGATCATTGGAATTGAATTCCATCCTAATAATTATAATTTAGACACAAATTAATTAAGCTAATATAATTGTATGTGGAATATAGTTGTATATTATAGTTGGTGATATGGGAGAGATACTTGTATGCTGCACTTCTACCATAGAGAAGCGAGTCTAAGAGCGTGCTATAAGAATTGAATTCCATTCTAATAACCATAATCTATAGAATCAATTTCCATCTCCCACCCCATGAATTTAAGATAGACTTATATCTAAACTTTGGAAAGTTGTGGAATGCCACATTCCAACATAAATTAGCATACTCCATTAAATAGATTCCAATTCCTTGGACCCAAACGGGGCCTTAGTGAACACAACTTCGAATAACATATCGAATTCGTATCGTAGTTCGCACACGGACACGGTGATGTATTTTCCTTGAGATTCCCGAACGCATGTGTTTCATGATCATGTAGCACGCTGCAATGTATTTGATCTACCGAATAAAGTGCAGATGGGAGAGGAAATGGTGTCTCCAGCACTTGCTTTGTAACAACCTTGGCATCCAAGCTTCCTCTCAAGTTCCCCCCTTTTTCTTCTTTCCATTTTCCTCTCAAGTTCCCCCCTTTTTCTTCTTTCCATTTTTTTTTCCAGAGTTATGCGTTCCGCAAGGGATGTAGCTTCGTGGAAGTGTCAGTTTACTCAATATGCACCCTGGGCTACTACGCGTTGGATGAAATCGCATGAGCTGAATGGTGCTTTCTTTTGGCGACGATTCGATGTGCGGTGTGCTACTGTGCTACACGGAGTACGCGCTCAGTATGCTTGCGCGTAATCAGCTTCAAGCATATAAAGAACTTGACTTGCTCACCTACTTTAATGCCTGCTTTTTACTACTTAGAAAGCTGGCTTGGCTCTCAGACCAATTAACTTGACACCTGCTTAGCATCTCTCATTAAGCTGCTCTCTCATTTTATCAACTTATGAAAAAACAGCCTATTGATCTTCCGTCACCCGCTATGGCTATGGATGGTTGCAGTTGCCAAAAGACTACCTTTTTGCACAACAGTTAAATGAGTCACTGACTGATTTTGACGTACGTAATACTTAACCTTACAATCGGCATTGCTCTTCTTGCAACAGAGGATTCGTTCTCTATGTCGAAAGGACTAAGAGCTATTATTCCGCAACCTCTTGCACATAATGGAATGTGGCTGCACATACTCACTATTTAAATATTTAGGAACTAGCTATTCCAAAATGAACTAGGGAGAAGGACAGCGGACAACCAAGCACCATCGTAGATGTACAATGTAAAGTAAACTATGACTGCAGCTTTAGCTATTGTTACATACGTAACCTCAATGGTACTGAAGGCATATGTGTTTATCCTTCATGCTAGTTGGCTTCTTGAATTGCATGGCCTTTGGTGTATATATATATCTTTGAATTCCATGTTCAATTGATTATGTTGATCCTCTTTTGACATGTTTGTTCATTAACATAAATAGGATTATTAGTATTAAAAGTGGATTTTGATTCCCATTTTTTCTTTGAAAGACAGCTTCAACTAGGCTCCACCTTAGAGAGGGTTTTCGGTTTTAATCAAGATAGGGTCAGGGGCGCGTCGGAACAGTAGATGCTTAGTCTCCTCCGAGAGTCCAATCTATCTGTACTGTGCTTTTATGTCTTTGAATAAAAAAAAAGCAGGGGTCGATTTAGGCTTCTTCCCTTCCACTGCATAGCTGCGCTATCAGGTACTACGAGCTTTCTGCCCCACGCATCTAACCAGCTCGCGTGGTTCACCGGTTCCACCGAAAACTCTCATTTGTTGAAGCGGAGCTGTGCCGAGCGAGAAAGGTCTCTTTTTTTGGGTTCATTCGCTGATCTGAAATGAAACTTGGCACTTGTTTTTTTATTGACTAATGGGGCTAGGCATTCGCAGAATCAGTCTATCCGAACCGGGAAATGCAAGTAGCAAGCCATGTCGTCTAGTATCTACAGTAGTAGTGGGTTGGCCGTTAAGTTGGACTGCGAGCCCAAAACCAAAACCAACTATAAGAAAACAAAACCACACGCTCTTCTCACGCGAAGCCGGCCGCACCTTGCAAAACCGTCGTCCTCCCGCCCGCGCCTGCTTCTCCCGTGCTCCTACGCGCGAATCTCAAAGGTGACCCTGACCGGCGTGCTTTGTCACAGTCATCCGACACGTAGGATCCATTTTGCAGCCTGGGCCTATGATGGTGATCCATTTTGTCGACGAGCTGGGCCCACCTAACAACATAATCCTCCTGCACTTTTGCGTGGCCCACGGTCTCCCCCAAAGAAAACTTCACCAGGCCTTACGTGGCCCACCATCCCGGCAACGAGACCCATGGCCCAGGCACAGCCCAGAGTGGAGCAGGCGGTCGCATCGGCAATTCGGCATCGGCGTTGCCGGTCAAAATCCCCAACTCCACTCCATCGCCACTTGCCGCCGGCAGGTCACCTTCCCCTCGGCTTCGACGGGCCAAACCACCGCGAGGCGAGGGCGAAGGATGGAGCGCGGGTCAAGCCGGAGCAGGAGCAGAAGCGGGCGCGCGGGTGAGGCGTACGTCCTTGTCCAGCCGAGTCGTGTAAGGACTTCGAGGTAAACCTACCTTTCTTACATTCCAGTTGTTGAGCGAGGAAGCAGTACTCAGTAGCCAATACTGGAAATGGAGAATGCACCACCTCCGTTGTAAATGGCGCTACGCCCACTAGTCCTTGTTTCCAAGATTGCCTTTCACGGCGCAATGGCAAGTTTGCTTCTGTGTATGTTTCTGTAGAAGACTATGTCGAGATGAATTGTAATTAATCTTGCTAATTCTCCACATTTTTACTTGCCTAGGCGTAGGTACCTGAACCAGGTAGCTAAGATCAGGTCTTCTTGTTCTTAATCGTTACTATTCTGTTTGCTTCTGTATAAGAACTATATGTTTTCCATTATGCAATGGGAAATGTTTGGGGCACAATACATATATAAAATGCAATATTGTATTGATATTGCAGATTTCTACACTATTTGTTGAATTTTGAAACGGTGCTTAGAAATTTCTCTGGATGCACAATGTTAAGTATCAGCACCCTTCATCATTCCAAAAGCACAACGTTATTAATACTCAAACAATCACGAATCTGCCAGTCGAACACCTGTAGGACCAATCTATATACATGGTATGCTTACAGTTTGGTCATTGTTACTTTCTTCACAAACTGCTAGTAGCTTTCAATTTCTTGAGTTTTCTTTCCTTCCTTTTCTTTTGAGGGGAATTGCTTGGGATTTCATTTTCGTCATTGTCTCTGTTATCTTTCTTCTCATCCAGCTGGTTATTTGCATCATTGTGGCAATTTTTGATTTAATTAGCATATTTGATTTTCGATTTCTGGAGATCGACAAGATCATGTGGCAGTGGCACAACACCAGTGTTGCTATTCCTCTTCAGAACTTCAGCAACCTCTGCAGATGTTACAGTACCTCTTTGATCAGCTCCTTAATCTCTGGATGTGGCAAGGATAAATTGTAGAAATTGTGTGCAATGCATGGCCTATATGGGAAATGACTTATGTTGAATAACAATAAGTACTGATATACACTTTCCAAGATTGGCAATTGCATGTCTGCAGTTTCACATAAAAAGCCATATGGATTTTGCATATCTATAATTCTGTGTACATGCTAGTAAGGCATTACTAACAGAACTCTGCGGACAACTGCAAGTACAGGTGCACCTCATTGATCCAAAAATACAATGTTAACAATTGCTGACAATCGCATATGCGGATATGCAAGTGGATCTCCTGTAGGATCTATCTATATGATACTCAAACCTTTTGGTCATTGTTTGCTTCCACACAAACCGTTAATTGCTTTGTCTTTGTTTCCACTGTTCGGAGGGAATTCCACTGGGTTTTTATTTTTTGTCACTATCTCTGTTGTCTTTCTTCTCATCCAGCTGGTTATTTGTTTCCTTGTGTTCAGTCTTGATCTCATTGACTTCTATCATTTTTGACTTCAGGAAATCGACAAGATCATGGAGCGCAATATTGGTGTCATCATTCCTCATCAGAACCTCGGCAACCTCTGCGGGTGTCACCTTCACGTCCTTGATCAGTTTCTCAATCTCTGGATATGTGTCATGGTAGTTGATGGAGTGGTAGTTGTTGGTAAGGATTCGGAAAGATTCTTGGGTGCAGTACCCCATGTGGATGTGCATGTCCATCCTTCCAGGCCGCAGCAATGCTGGGTCAAGCCGCTCCTTGTAATTGGTTGTGAAGACAATGATCCTTTCTTCCCCAGTTGTTGACCACAGCCCATCAACAAAGTTGAGCAGGCCAGACAGCGTTACCTGCTCAGAATATCCAAATTCTCATCAGTACATGTGAGGAAGTCATGGAATCAAGAAGAGATGAGATTTGTGCACTTGATGTATTCTGAATTCAAAGTTACTAACCTTGTCTTCTCCCTTGTTTTCTTCTGTAGAATTCGACTTGTCACGCCCCTCACCTTCTTCTCGTTGTTTCAGTTCAATGGTGCAGTCAATATCTTCGACAACAAGAATGGATCGGTTGCTCATACCAACAAGAAGCCTCCTAAGGTCTGAGTTGGAATTGACCTCAGTTAGCTCGAGGTCATATATGTCAAACCTGAGAAGGTTGGCCATGGCCGCAATCAGGCTGGACTTGCCGGTCCCAGGTGGACCATACAGCAGGTACCCCCGCTTCCATGCCTTGCCTATCTTCCTATAGTAATCCTTTCTCTTGATGAACCTGTTAAGGTCATCGATGATGGACTGCTTCAGCTTCTGGTCCATGGCAAGTGTGTCAAATGTAGATGGGTGGTGGAGGTCAATTGGGGACCACTCGCTCGAGTACTCAGTCATGTATATCCTAAGAGTTCTCTCCCGAGCTTTTATGTCCTTGGCAGTGGCCAAAATGAATGGGAGGTATGATTTCAGGGCTTTCTCCTTGTGGTTCTTGTGGAAGCTAACCTCGAAGGAGACCTCGTTCTGAAGGCCACTGCCATTTCCGGAGTCACTTGAGTTGTCATTGCAGATGAGGCACCATTTGAATTCCGTGCCTTCATAAACATCCAGCATCTCCTCGCCCTCCGCCATGCTGATCATCATCTTGTCATCCTCGTCCATGCTGCTGACTCGCAGGCGCTGCTGCAGGTCGGCGTTGATGCGTGTCGCGAGGTACGTCCTGACGGCGTTGTAGATGTGGTTGTTGGTGAATCCGTCATTCTTCTTCTCGACGATGATGGTGTGCTGCGACGACACGCGCGAGCGCAGGTAGCCGAAGCCGGAGAAGAGCATCTCGCGCAGCTCGTACGGCACCACGTCGTTCACCACGCTGCGCACCAGCATCACAGATGCCGCGACGGACGCCGCGGTGGTGAGGGCCTTCTTGTAGGACTCGAAGGCCTTGTCGTAGGACGCCATGGGTGAGCAGATCCTTGGTCCCTATGGACTCTGTCCTGTTCTCTGTTCTTGATGTGGAAAAGTGAGTGGTATGAGAAGATGAGGAGGCTGACTAGGGCCATGTTTAGTTACTCCCAACTCCCAACTTTGACACTATGCAAAAAGAAGATTCCCCATCACATCAAACTTGCGGTACATGCATGGAGTACTAAATGTAGATGAAATTAAAAACTAATTGCACAGTTTTGTTGTACTTTGCGAGACGAATCTTTTGAGCCTAATTAGTCAATATTTGGACAATAATTCACAAATACAAACGAAACGCTACAGTGTGCTACAGTGCTGTAACAGTAATTTGGCACCTCCCAAATTCCCTAACTAAACAAGGCCTAGCTGAGGGAGGAGGGGAAAGGTGTTGGGTGAGTTGGTGTTGAATTGGGGGGAATGAGGGTGGAGCCGTGGAGCTGGGCTGGCTTTTTATAGGGGGAGTGACCAAGTGATGGATGACTTCGTCTAAGGGGGTGTTTGGCAACACCCTGTTAAAGTTTAACACCTGTCACATCGGATGTTTAGATGCTAATTAGGAGTATTAAACATAGGCTAATTACAAAACTAATTGCACAGATGGAGTATAATTCGCGAGACGAATCTATTAAGCCTAATTAGTCCATGATTTGACAGTGTGGTGCTACAGTAACCATTTGCTAATGATGAATTAATTAGGCTTAATAGATTCGTCTCGCGAATTAGGACAGGGTTCTGCAATTAGTTTTATAATTAGCTCATGTTTAGTCCTCCTAATTAGCATCCGAACATCCGATGTGACACTGTTAAAGTTTAGCACCTCGTATCCAAACACCCCCTAAACGGAATAGATTATTCTCTTCCAACTCCCATCACACTGATCACAGTGTGGTCTTATGTCAGAAGAGAAACATGACCTCACATCACCACAAACCCGGATTTGTGTCCAATTGCTAATGGAGCTTTTTGAAGTGCGATAACATCCTTTTTGGCAGTTGTTGATTCCTTCCAGCGTTGATCCTGTTGTGAAGCCAACTTCGAATAATATCCTAAGAGGTCACACACTGTAATAGCACCTAAAACTACTGAATAAAGTCATCAGGGTAAAAAAGTAGTGGCATTTCTTGTTTATTTATAGAAAAGAAAATTAGTGGGTAGCATCTGCTTTAGCTATTTCCTTGGCATCCAAGCTTCCTTTTGAAACGGAAATCCTTTTTTCGCAGAGTGGTGTCCGCGGCAAGGAACTGGAAGTAGTGGAAGAAGGAAGCTTCTGCCGGCAACGCCGCGGCGTCCCAGGGTCATCTCTCCCAGGTCCAGATCAGGTCTCTGTTTATTCCCACCTCCACCCACGGACGGCCCGCGGTGGCTGAAACGGCATGTGCTGGATCGCGTTCCGTGCAGACGAAGACCGGGCGACGTGCATCACCAACCCAGATCAGAACAGCGTCAGATTGGAAGCAGCCTGCGACGACGAGACACAGGCTGGAAAGCGGCCAGATGCATGAATGCATCTCTTTCTTTTTGTTTTGTCTGTCGGGGTGTCGTTAGTGACCTCAAAATTCCAAAAAAAGAAGATTTCCTATTACGTCAAATTTACAGTAAGTACTGAATATAGACGAAATTAAAAACTAATTGTACAGTTTGGTTGTACTTTGCGAGACAAATCTTTTGAGATTAATTAGTCAATATTTGAATAATAATTTACAAATACAAACGAAACGCTCCAACAGTCCTGGCACAGTGATTTTAGTTGTCCAAAATGGGGCAAGCCTCCGTCGAAGTTGCTAGTGGCCAGATGCAAGTGGCAAGCCAGGCACAGTAGATTGGCTGTGTCTCCGTTTATAGACCGCAAGTCGAAAGATGGATCTGATCCCGTCGCCAGCTGACTTGTTGCGTTGCGATGCGCCGAGTGGCTGCACGCGGCGTTTTGGTTGGTAGGTCTTGTGCTGTGATGCGGAAGGGTGAAGAAGTCGTTTGTTCAAAAAAGAAGAAAAAAAACTTGAAGAAGCTCCTCTGGTTCCTATTCCGTTCTGCAAGTTTGCACTGTTATGGTCTGCTAAAATTCATATTGATGGATGTTTCCAAGAGACTGCTCTTGTAAATTTTCGGGTGCTAATCTCTTCTAAAATTTACTCTTATCTATCTTATGGCTCCATAATTTTCATGAGGTGTATTTCGGAGAGGACCCTGCATTTTTTTTTTTGTGAAATTTGGAACCAAACGTTTAGACAAAGGAATGCCCCGTGTTACCAAGGAAGTAATAATAAGAAGTAACTGGAGATCCTCAGAAAAGTAACATCTGCGGTCTTTTGGTCCGGGCCAAAAGGATCACAACGCCGCTTTGCTAACGATCTGGGCCTTATTGGATCGCGATCATTGAGTTTCCGTGGCCCACTAACCCAACCCCCACGAAAGAAAGGCGAGGAGAGAGGACCCGAGTCTTGTCGTCTGGTCTCCCACCCAGCATCCCCCACTCGGCCAGCATCGGCATCGGCTTCCTCGGGCGTCGCCACACGCCAGCCAAAATTCCCCAACTCGCGTCGCCACTCTGCCTATCTCCTCGTCGCCCCCAACCCAAAACCCAACCCCCAGGCTCCAGCGGAACCCCGGCGATGGCAGGCTCCGGGGCGGACGCGGAGCAGGAGCAGAAGCGGGCGGCGGCGGCGGCGTACGACTACGAGGGCGACGCGCGCTGGTCCGACTACTGGTCCAACGTCCTCGTCCCTCCGAACCTCGCCTCCCGCCCCGATGTCGTCGACCACTTCAAGCGCAAGTTCTACCAGCGATACATCGTGAGTTCTACTGGCCCACTCGTTACCTGCTGCCCGGGGCTCTCCTCTCCTGGCTTGGATTTCTCGATTCCTTCTCCTGCTGCCGCTGTTCCTCGAGCCGTCCGTCCGCGTTCGGTACTAGGATCTGACGCGCTTTCCGTACGGAATCGCGGTCGTGCTACCTACGTGTGCTGGGGTTGGTTTGTACCGAGCTCCAGATTGCGTGGGAAGTGCCTGCTAATCCTATCGTTCGATTGGAGTGGTGATTGCAGTGAGTGGCTGAGCAGAGATCCAACGCGCGCACGCTGCTTGCTTCTCTGGTCAAGGCAGGACTGCAGATGGGATGGACGCTGCGACCTGACTGTAGGCTGTCCTCGAACGCCGCCTGTTCGATTCGATGTATTCCTTGCTTTGAACCCTGGGCGTTATTCCCAATTGATAGTAAGCTATGATGTGCTATGCACTAGTGCTACAAGTAGGTTTCTTGTAATTCGTTCTCCCTGCTACAGCCTGCTGTCTAGCAAGCATTTTGAAACTTGAGCCTCATATCCTTCAAGCTTGTGGTTTCATGATTACGAACATGCAACATGTTCATTCTTAGTTTAGACTGACCATACATCAGGATATTGTTATGCAACTGTGCAGGCAGAACCACAGAAGAAGTTTGTTTGCACATTAGTTAAGAAAAATGAGAAAAAAATCTTGCTATTTGCGTGTGCTCATCATTTTAGTTAATTATATCACTTGTGTGCCTTGGGTAAGGGCGGTAGTTCATGCATTTTTATTTCTTTGTTTTCACAGGACCGTGATCTGGTAGTCGAGCCGATGTCATCCACCGGTTCCAGTCAGCCGAGCAGGCCAGATGTAAGGTCTTCACCCTCTCCATCCAACGAGAATCTCAGGGCTCGTAACTCAGGTAAAGCATGTACATTTTGAGCATACCTGACCATGGAATCCATCATTCACATCTATCAGTTAGCTTAATGGATATCATGTGTAGGATCTACTTCAAGGTCAGCGCCACCGCCACCAGCACAAACAGACAGTGCTGTCAACCCTTTACGATTTGATGCGCGGACTATACATTTCTCCATTAATGCCTGGGTGAGTAATGAGCCACCTTTTCTGTTATTGAATGGTTAATGATGTATGCATAAAATACTTGCTGTAGAAGTTCTTTTCTTAAAGGTCACTGTAGAAGAAGTTCCATTGTTAGGTTTGCTTCTATAGTTCCGGTAATCCTTGTGGGCATGGCATCTTCCTCCTTCCCTCCCTCTGTTTTTTTGTTCTTTTTTATCCGTGGCGATGTTCTCTACTGCTGAACCATCAGCCTGTCGTGATTTACATTTGTGTTTGGTATGTTGGTCCTATAGCTCTTGTTCTGAACATTAGGTCATTAACCTTGCTTGTACCGTTTACTTTGGCATGACCAAATTATTATGTTTCAGGTACTTGTAGTTGCTTTTCTGGGAATGCTTCCAATTTTGCCAAAACACCTTGCTGACAGAGCTTGCAAACTTTCATTACTGGGAACAATATTCTCCTCGGGATATTCTCTATACAGTACTTATGGGGTAAGTAACTTCATATCTGAAGAATGAATAATTCATCCATAGCCCACTGTTTTTTCTTTTACCTGGTTGGACTTTGATCAAATTTTGTTTCTGTGTAAAGAAACCAAGAGCGTGGAACATGCCAGCAATTCAGGCTTGGTTGCAGTCTGTACTTGCAACCAAGGATTTTATCCATTTGATGTTCTCTTCTATGTTCTTCACATCTCAATTGCACTTAAAGAGTAAGATGCACCTTTTCTCTTGCAAAGTCGTGACTCTGATATCTCCTTTTTGCTGCTTTTGGGTATGCTTCCTCTTATAATTTTAAATTTATAACAGTTGCTGCACTACCTGTGCTTTGCTGGGCACTTGATCATGTTGCCAGATTCCTAAGGCGTAATTTCAACCGATCCTCTTTCTATAGGTAAGTGTATGTTCCATTACATGTGAAGTGTGTTTCTGTATCCTTGGCACAGTCGGTACCCAGTGCCCATTTCTTAATGCTGTATCGATGTCTTTTTTCAGGAGATACTTGGAAGAACCTTGTCTTTGGGTAGAGACAAACAATACTACACTGAGTCTCCTTAGTTCCAATGCTGAAATCGCCTTGGGTTTTCTTCTGATCATATCATTGTTCTCGTATGTTTATTCAGCTGTCCAAACAATTCTGAAATTTAATTTTGTCTGAGTAATTGCATCTTTTGACCTATACCCTTTTTTTTTCTTTCAGGTGGCGTCGTAGCATAATTCAGACATTCATGTACTGGCAGGTTAGTTATCCTCCAAATGTTCAGCCTTTGCCTTTTGTATTTCATCTCTTACTTGCATGTACTGGATAACTGAGGGATTAGTATGACATCACACTGTGCTGTTTTGCTGCATGTAATTTTTGTAATTTTTGTAACATCTGTGCATCTCTTGACTCTGGCCATATGAATTGTTTAGCTTGTTTTCTGTATCATTTCAATTCCAAGAGACTCAATATATCTTCTGCCCTGCTTTTCTGTCATTTAACAACCAGTTAGCATTTGGTTGGCAATAACAAGTAGGTCATCATTTGTAGCTATGAGCTGTCAGGTGTATTGCTGCTCTTTCCCAAGCAACTTACACCAACTGTCAGCACATACACTGCACTTTAACTGCATTGCTTACCAGTGTCTTTCGCATGCTTGTACAGGTGTTGAAGCTGATGTACCATGCTCCTGTGACATCCAGCTATCACCAGAGTGCCTGGGCGAAAATTGGGAGGGTTGTGAATCCATACATCCACCGCTATGCCCCGTTCCTCCAGACACCCATTTCTGCGATCCAGAGATGGTGGTTCAGGTAGAGATATGCGGGAAAATTATATGCTGCTATGCGGGAAAATTATATGCTGCTAAATCGTTGAGCCACTCCGGTGGTTTGAGACAGACAGACAAATGTAGCATGCCGTTGTGTAACGCAGCAGTGCACCCTTTGCAATGTGGATTTGCGGGATGACTGATATCCCAAATTCTGGAGGGTGCTTATGGTAACAAGAAGAGCGTTGTATGCCTGTAAACTCTAACAGGTGGTGTACCTTGGTGCAGGGATGGCCATGTGTGTGTGCTGGATACAATCTCTTCCTGATTAAGCTAACTTAATTACATCCCGCGCCTTTGCATTATCCACGGGCGAACTTGCTTATTATATTTGCTTCGCGGCGTTTTGGAAGTAGTCGCTGGATATGTTTTCTGCCGGTTGCCAGGGTCGGTTTTCTGCCGGCTCAATGCCAGGGTCATCAGATAAGGTAATACGACGTTTGAAGTTTACAAGGCCAAGGCGTATTATTTTCGTTTCGTAAATTTTGTTACCACCTGTGCCAACTGCTGAGTGTGGTTTACAGACACAAATGGGCGGCTCAATTAGCTAGTGATACTAATGCTTATAACCGAATGCATAGCGCAAGCACAAGATTTTGGCATGGCTACGAGCCTACGACCTGTATATAATACATCAATATTACTATTTTTTCTAGAAGCAACCGGTAAGAAATTTGCCAGACATATATTGATAGAGAAGAAGTAAATGCATCAATCTTACTTGAATACGTAAAAATTGGAAGAAACTAAAAAGCTTACTTGGATTAGTTGGTGATCTTTCAAACTCATTTTTTTTCTAGAGGAAGAACGCATCTGAAGGATGATCTTGTATGCAAGTCTGTCCATTCAAGCGATTAAGAATCGAAAACAGCCCTTTCAAAAATTTGGAAAACAGCCCTCTCAAAAATTTGTTAATATTTGCTCCAAAGTTACATCGGTAAACGAATTTACTGCTGCACAGCTGAATGTTGTGCTGCCCCGGTAGGTTCCAGCAGACGCGACATCGCGCGTTTGTTGCTTTCTTCGTTCTGTGAAGCAGCTGTGCAATGCAAGGGTGACGTGCATTGCTTTCGTTCTGTGAACCAAAGGATCGATATGGATCCCTTTTAAAAAAAAACATATCGGCAAAAAAATAATGTTGCTGCCCAGGGCGCGTGAGGGGACAAAAGAAATTCCCAAGTTTTAACCAAAGGGTCATTGATCCAATTTTTTTAAAAAATAATCATGGAGACAAAAAAAGATGTTGCTGCCCAGGATCGAACTGGAGACCTTCAGTGTGTAAGACTGACGTGATAACCACTACACCACAGCAACTTAGATGTCTAATGGTTCGAGCACATGGTATTAGTATTATATTTTAAACTACTGTAGGGAATATCCCATACGAATTGCCTCACGTGCTGCTCGTGCTCCTGATTCTCACACTTTTTCGGAGAGGGGAGGGGTAGGGCTGTAAAAAAAACTCTAGGCTCGTCTTAGGTTTGATTTGAGATCGGCTCGATTTCTAAACGAGTCAAGCTCAAGCCTAACTCAAAGCTCGTGAGCTTTTTCGAGCTCGAGATCGAAAAGCTCGAGTAAGCTCATGTATTGCGATTGACCATGACCTATGAGGTGTATACACATATATATACTTTAATTTTTTTTTGTCTAATTGTACTATTCAAATCTCAATGTCTATAAGTAATGCAATGAATTTAGTCCGATTACTATATAGACTTTGGTGAACTATGTTTATAAATGATACAGATATGAAGGTTCGTGAATTGCTCGTGGTTGACTCGCTATAAGCTCGACTCGAGATCGGCTCGAATCATAAACAAGCCAAGCTTGAGTCTAGCTCTAAGCTCGGAAGGTTTTGTCGGCTCGATGCTCTAACAAGCTCAAGCCTGAGGTGATGAGCTCGCTCCAGACGAAGGAATCTGAGTTTTTTTTAGGGGCATGAAGGAATCTGAGTGGTGAGTGCTGCCAGAGGAGCGTAAATATCTGACGAGAAAAGATCCCCACTCGCTTTCAGCCCAATACCTTTCTCCCAGCCCAGCAGGTCCAACCAAAAAACGAGGCCTGGATATCCTTTGCTATCCCTGTTCTCTTCTATCCCTGTTCTTTGCTTCCTTTCTGCTGCTATCCTTCACTCTCCTCCCCATCCGGCCTCGTCTGCCATTGCTGCAAGACAGGAGCTGCGTCTGTATGGGTCTGCAGATGATGCATGGCAGGCCCTGCGCATCGTCCTCGTCGTCTTCCTCCTCGTGGTCGTGGATGGTGCAGGTCCAGCCCCCAAAGCAGTCTCACCATCCATGTGAGTGCTCAATTGCTCATGGATTTTTCCTTGCTCATGTCTGATAAACTAGTTGCATGTGCATTTGATGTGCTGTTCTTTTCTGGAGTATTGTCCCTGACTCCCTTCTCTATTGATCGATGAAATATAAGATAAGATACTGTTGTGAAGGTAACAAATATGATTACCTGAATGTACTGTAGGTAGTAATTAAGACCTCAGAGGGGTTTTTTTTTTCTCCTTTCAAAACGAAGGTCATGGGCAGTGATTGAGATTGACTCTTTTTTCCACTCCTAACGAATGTCATGAATGCCTGACTAGCTTCTTCTCCTTTCTGTTTTTGTTTACAGTGAGTGGAGGAAGGTCGATTTCTTCTGGATCCCTTGCGGCACTGGCCTTGCATCTCTTGCTAAAACGCCGCAAATACCATGGCCGGGACATTGCGACCGCTTTTGCATCTTCATCCAGTGTGCTTCAGATCACAGAGAGCAAGTCAAGCAGCTTGACAAAACCCAAGGTCTTCCTCATGGCTCTATGACGAACAAGGTCTCTCTTTTTTTTTCTATTCATTATTGGTATTGCAAAAATATTTATAGTAAGAATTGCAGGCAGAAAGGAAGGTCCTTGACGACGCTCTTGGCAGAAATGTACAGAATGACTGGATGGATGAAGAGACGTTATTCTGGATGGATAGGAATTACACAGACAGAGATCTGCAGTATGGGTTGTTAATGCAAAACCTTCATGAATTGGAGACTAGTTTGGCTTATAAAGACCTGAAAATGCTGGAAAAGGGTATCCTTGTACGTATCGAACAGCTTGGAGCTCTGAGATCGTTTGATGCGTCTATGTCCAGGACCACCCTGGACACCCTACCACAGACCTCACATGAACAAGATTGTTCTCTGCTCGACAAAATCATCGAGTTCGATCCAGAGACTCCTCTGAAGGAGGAGCAAGATACTGAAGTAATCGTTCGGAGTGGCAAGAGTCAAGAGAGGAAGCTGAAACGAATGAGAGCATCAGAAAAGGGCTCCAGGATCTCTGTGAAGGTGAATCAAAGAAGATCGAAGAAATCGCGAAAGTCTAGTAGCAGCCAGTTTATATCCGAGTGGAAAAATTATCCGGTCCGGAGAAGGACCATTATACGCGAACAATCATCCTTGCTAGTGACCATCAAGGTACTATTATCTCAATCAGCATTCTTATCTTTGCTAGTGAATGGCAATAGACCATGTTGTATTCTTCAAGCTCTTGGTTTAGCTGTTCTTCATGTTTCTCGACTAGGAATGTGCAAACCTTGAGAAGATCAGAGAGAACATGGTGAAGGATGGGCAGGAGGTGAGCTACCAGAGGTGGGCAGAGGCAGCTGGAGTTGATGAGGCAGAGCTGAAGAGCAGGCTGCAGGCAGGTTACTGCTGCCGAGAGAGGCTGATAGTGACCACCGAGTGGCTGGTCAGGTACATTGCAAGAACATACACCGGAATGGGGACGGCTTTCGACGATCTACTTCAGGTTGCAACAACATCGCATCTCTTCAGTCACCGCTTTTATTCTGCTCTCTATGCATTGACAAATGACATCTAGTATCATTAGATCTTGTAACTGATGTAGCTTCTTGGAATGGCATCGATGCAGGCTGGGAAAATGGGGGTCCTCGATGGAGCGGAGAAGTTCGACAGCCGGAAGGGGTGCAAGTTCTCCACGTACGTCAAGTACTGGATCAGGAAAGGGATGCTAGCTCTCCTGGCCGAGAATTCAGGAGTCACCATCCTGCCCGTACGCCTCTGCAACCATTTTCTGATCTCGATAGCATGAATTTCCAGCTTGTTTCGTTCGTGTGAGGGGGGAAAAAACACCGTGTGCTAATGAATCCATCACACAAAAATGGAAGTGTAGGCAAGAATGGAGAGCATCATCCGCAAGGTGAAGGAGGCGCGGCGCGCGATCCGGTACAGCCAAGGGAGGAACCCATCGGATTCAGAGATCGCCGCCATGGTCGGCGTGTCGGTGGCCAACGTCAGGCTGGCGCGCAAGTGCTCTCGCAGGGTCGTGTCACTCTACTCGGAGGTCGGCATCGGCCAGAACGCAAAGTTCACGGTAAAATTACAAATTCATCATGCTGCCACAATTTTGAATAAATCTTATTTAAAATTTATTTCAATTTTTTTTGAATAATCCATTAATTCGAGGACTTGCTGCTTTTTCTTTACAAAAGAAAAATGTGTTCTAGTTCTTAGTTCTGATGAGAGAAGACGTCTGCATACACAGGAGGTGATCCCGGACGCGTCTCTGGAGGCCGCCGACGAGGCCATGTTCCGGGAGCAGCTGAGGGAGAGGCTGCTGGTGGTGCTGGACAGACTGCCGGCGCGGGAAGGGCACGTGCTGAAGCTGCGGCACGGGCTGGAGGACGGCAGGTGCATGTCGCTGGAGCAGATCGGCCGCATCTACCGCGTCTCCAAGGAGTGGATCAGGAAGATCGAGAAGTCCGCCATGGCCAAGCTCAGGAACCAGGACGTGCGCCGCGACCTCGACGACTTCTGCAGGTTCTAAATGCTCCCGTGAGTTATATGCTGTGCACGGTAGCTGTATATATCACACTTTCTTTCCGAGGCGGCGTATACACATACTCTCAGTATTCATTGTACTAGCATCAACAACTTCTTGTAGCTACGATGCGCGGATACTTGCGAACGCTCATGTATCAGATACTCATTTGATACTCAGCCCGGACACTGATACTCATTTGACACTTGTCGGACAAGTATCGGATATTTTAATATTTTTTAAATAAATAAAATAATCCTGATAATTTGTTGATACCTTTTCGATTCTTTCCAGATACCTAGAAACCCTAACATTTCATTCTACCTATATAAATGCATCATTGTTCACAATATATACTAATAAGGAGGAATAATTGAGGATATGATGAATTATTATATAAAACAATAAGCAATCAATTACTCCAATGACCTTTTAAGAGATGCTCACGAATTATGTATGTATTTTATTTTTATCTCTATTATATATTTATATTAAATATATATTCCTGTATCCCCATATCGTTGTTTTTGAAAAATGGCATATCGGAGTATGGCGGAGTATCAGTGCAACGTAGCTTGTATATACACTTACACCAGATCATGTTTCACAAATACTAAATATACATGAGGCTTGTTCGGGTCAATAGCACATTTCGATGCTGATTCACGATCAAAGTCGCCGAGTACGTTGAAAAAAGAAGAAGAATAGAGGGCTCTCAAAAACGAATGTTGATATTTGGCGGCTTTGATTGATTAAATAGTAACTTAATAAGGTACGATACACTTGAAAATATTCTGGTGTCGTGGTGTAGTTGGTTATCACGTCAGTCTAACACACTGAAGGTCTCCGGTTCGAGTCCGGGCGACGCCATATTTTTAATAACCCTTTTTGCTAATTTTTTTCACCTTTTGAGAGAGAGGTGCTAATTGACTTCACCTTCAGCGGCCCATGATCTATTTGCAAAATAAGATTTAGCCCATGGCGTGGACGGGGACTTGATTTTGCTTTATTGCTTCTTCTCCGGGGTCTCCGTCTCCCCGTCCCCGCATCGGATGAGCCATTTCAGATTTGCCCTCCACAGCTCCGGTTGCCTGTTGCCACTAGTGGTGCTGCTCGATAGGCAGCTACCGCAGCCGCCGCTGTCGCCGGCGTCTAGCAATACGATTTGCGCCACGCGAGGTGGCTTTTGTGCGTGCGTGCTCCTGTAAGTATACTTCTTCATCCTAAAAGAATGCAAATCTTGTTTTCCGAGGAATCAAACAGTTTCAAATTTGATTAAATTTATACAAAATAGTACTAGCATTTATGATACAAAATCAATATTAATATATTAATCATGTAGCATATTTTCATACTAAATTAATTTGGAGACGTGAATGTTAGTATTTTTTTTTTGCATAAATTTGTTCAAATTTGAAACTGTATAACTCATCAAGAAGCAAGAGTTGTATTCTTTTTGTGACGGAGGGAGTAGCTACTGCGGCATTTACCTAGCTCGGTTCAAATCATTGCATGCAAATCCGGTATTTTTAAAGCAAATTGGTAGGAGCTCTGCCTTTCATTTAACATGCCAAAAACGTTGGTATGAATCCTCCACTTACAAGACCACTCGACGAATGAATAATTAGCATATTACGGACAACATGATCAACCCTAGGAAAGAGGATGGAATGCCATCAGATCATCATGAGCGCACCTCTTCTTTGAGATATGTCCTCTTCTACGGGCGAGGCGACCTTCAACATCGACGAGCCGGTGTTTTGGAAAATTCTCCAGTTTCACTCTTTCCATATGTTCCATCAAGTATAGATGGTCAAACCATTGAAGCGGTGTCGAGATTCTTTCGATTGTGTGACGGCTACCGCTTTCACCAATTAGCCAGGGAGTGAAAAGATGAGAAGGTTTATGGCTACATATATTTTTGGTAGGGTGATTTGCATTTGACGGGTGCAAATCCAGGAGACCAAACATCAATTTTGAGCCCCTTTGGATGAAAAGTAACAAACTTTTTTTTTTGCATATTTTACTGGCTGAAAGAACGACTCTAAATCAGTTTCAGAAAATATCACAATTCGCGGCAAACTTGTCATAACTAGAGGCAAAAGCAGATAGCCTTGCATGGCAACAGAATCCTGCTTGCATATACTCTTAAACAAGCAGATGTTTAACGGTGGAGTAATTAAATCAACACAATTCCCTTGCAATACTATTCCTATACATGATACATGCAGATGTCATCCAGAATCAGGTTTACGGTTTACGGCTGGCACGTTAAGAAATACTAAATGAAGTTATACTTTTGGTAAATAAAAATAGCATCAAAATGGTGTCGTGGTGTAGTTGGTTATCACGTCAGTCTAACACACTGAAGGTCTCCGGTTCGAGTCCGGGCGACGCCACATTTTTTTTGATGATACATATACTTTCTATTTTCCATCAGCTTCAAGCCCAGCAGCCCAAAATCTGCTACGATTCAGGATTGGGCCCTTGACATGGCAGTGCATTTTTCTTTTCACTGATGCTAAGTTTAAGTTCCATACTACCATCCCACAGTAGTGGTCCGTCGTGACCAGTGGCCTTTGGTCGGTTGGTATGGCACCTACACCACGGCCGCCGCCGACTCGCCGGCGTCCGGCGATGGACTTGCGCCACATACTACACACGGGCATTTAACACCAAGGATAATCCCGGTCGATGTGGCATCGTGTCACCACCGGCCGCTGCGCCTGTTGCCATCATGTGGCTACGGAAGCCTGCACTAGTCAACAAAGCGAAGGGTGTCGAGTGAGCTAGCAGCCTAGCACCCTCTCCGCTCTCCTTTGACAACTTGGCCACCAAAACAAGTTAAAGGCCGGAGGACAGACAGGGTAGCTCGCGCGTCGCTGTCGCTCGAAAGGGCGTCCAAAAACGCCAGATCTTGGATTGTCCGAGTAAACACTAGACTCGACTCCCCCTTTGTTGCTAAAACCTGAACGATAAGCAACTAAATCCGGGGTGGGTAGCGCAAAGATTGCATGGCCAGGAAAACGCCTGCGTCCTCCTTATCCTGGACAAGATCGCAGGCGCTGCATCCACCCTGTACATGTCGGTGACCGGTCATCATCCAATAGTACGACTGTTTCATGTTGACGTGGCATGTATTCTTAACTACGTACTTCCTTTGTTTTAAATTATAGGTCTTCATATTATTTATTACATATATCTAGATATAAGTATATATCTAGGTGCATAACTAAAACTATACAACTAGAAAAAACAAAAACGACTTATAAATTGGGACGGATGAAGTCCATTCTATCTAGCATGTATGCACATAGGGTATGTATGTTGACATGTCATAGCTCAAGTGTACGTGACATATTCTGTCTGTTTATACTCACAGATACAACATGCGATATATTCACTTAAAATAAAAATATATGTGGCGTGTTCTTGGAGAAAAGATGAAGTATCAGTGACATATCTTATCATCTCTTTTTAGCACTCTACTTGACTTTTTTTTCTGACATAATAATGCAAAAATACTGTACGCATTACCCGGTTATCCCCACAACAAAAGTAAAGGACGACGGGACTGGATTTGGATGACATGTCTTAATCTTCTGCAGACGACGGTCCCTGGATAAGCACTGGATACACGCACACATGCTCCTCCACTATTTGGCAAATGCACCATCTTCCTCTGCACTGACAAAAGGCATATACTATACAAAAAATCAGAATATACAGGTCTGGATCCCTTCCCTGAAAAGGAGACGGCACCACAAAAGGCATTCGCGTTGGCACAACACGGCATGAGTGGCTGGACTATGGACGTGAACCTAGCACCGAATGCTAGCCAGATTAAGGAGTGTGAAGGCGCGCACTGATACAAAATTGTAATTGTATGCTCGTACCAATTGCTTGCCGATTGGCATTGACACTGCAACCACCTTTTGTCGTTGCGGTGCACACGTCAGATCGGCTTTACCAAATCAAGTCCCAATTGCCATTTGTTCACTCTACTTTGGGGGAAAAAGGGATGACAGGATACGAGTCACACCGCAAGCAAAAAGTTTCAGGTAGAGTAGTTTCTGCTTCACTGCAGCAGCACAAGTGCTGATAAAGGTAGTCTCAAAAAAAAAAAAAAAAAGTGCTGATAAAGGTAGTGCAGTTACTCCAGTGAAGACTGACTGCTGTTTTCAGGTGAACAACACTTTGGTTCTTTTCACTATTTGGATAAGGTGGCAAGATTACAAGCTTTCGTTTACAACCATTTCCATGGCTATGTAGCCTGTGGGGCAGGCGGGCAGCTAGCTTCAGCTTCAGCGCACCTGCCATCTCACCCTGATGAGATGAGATTGCTCGCGAATTGCTAGGTTCCGATCGATGGCGTCGACAGGGACATGCCGAGCTCCAGATTTAGCGGGGAGCAGTGGTATCCGTGAGCTTGCTCCGTCGTCACCGTAACTGTCTCTGAAACTGAATCCCTCTCTGACGAAGGCCTTATCGTCGTCCTCTCATGAATGGCCGTCGACTCCTTCCGATACACATCGCGCGGTGCCTTTGGAGACACAGAATTTGAGGTGCTGGCGGCCTTGCCGTCTGAAGCATCAGAGACAAGTACTACATCTCTTCCACTCTCACAATTCTGAACCTGTCATCGACATGTGCGATTATTAGGCATGCGTTCAGATCCTTTTGTTCTTCCGAAATTAAACTGAAAGATTCAGGACGTGCAACTTGATTACCATGTCGAAGAGGCTGGACCGGCGCTTGGTGCTGCTCTTCTTCCCGGCGCTGCTCTGCCTGAGGAAGAACTTCTGCGCGTGGCTGGCGACCTGCGTGGGCGTCCTCGTGGTGACGAAGCCCCGGGAGATGCCTCGCCAGTCGCCCCTGCCGAGCTTATCAAGCCCCTCCAAGAACAGCCTGTGCTCCTCCTCGCTCCACGGGACGCCCTTCTTCCGCTCCCGCAACGCAGCGCCGCCGCGACCGCCGTCGTCGGAGAGGTAGCCGCCGCCGCTGCCGCCGTCGGTGGCTCTCCCCGTCGAGCACTCGTCGATCGACAGGAGCAGAGCCGACGACCGCGACGGCGACAGAAGCAGAGGAGCCGCGACGAGAGCATAGGCCGGAGCAGAACAAGCCTGCAGGTTCAGGCAATCCACGCTGTAGCTCTTGTGCAGCTGCAACGCCGGCGAAGCGCCGCCGCCACTTGTTGAAGCGGCACCGAGCTGCACCCCGAAGAGCCTCAGCCCAGCGGCGGCGCCTCCGCCGCCGCAGCGCATGGTGGCGGCCTCACTTCCTCTCTGGCATGCGGTGGCGGCGACGCGGCAAGCTATCGAGCTGTGGCCGCAGCCGCCACAGCGAGAGCATCTACTCGCCACGGTATGCATTGCATGTATGAAAAGGAAGGCTATCCCAATTCTGAATTCTTTGGAGAAATTATTGCCTAGCAGAACGGCCATTGCAGTTGCAGGTATATATATGGCCATATGAAATGCCAACGCCGGCGGAGATAACAATAATTGGAGCCGTCGTTTTCATGTACGTAGTAGTTTGGATATATTCTTGCTTTCCTTCCTGGTGATCATCCACTGTCACTGCACTAACCTCCCGATTTGTGTTAACTAATTCAATAAATCTCTGCACAGTTGTAGCAGCATGATCTTCTTCTCACTGGAAGGATCTTTAATCCACCGGTAAAGCAAGAGATCTGAGCGAAGTGCTTGTCAGTCCATGATGGGGACTGGCATCTACAAATTGCATGACCCAATTCACTGTTCCTGATTTATTTTGTGAACGAAGGAAAGTGAATAGATATGATTGTGGCAGTGGTTTTGTTTAGTTCCAGGGGCCCTGCTGGCCTGCTATCGATCTGCTTTTAATTCGCTTCAGGGACCCTGAAGATATCGGACAGCTACCTAATTGGTCACTAGAAAAAGTAATGCTAATGATCTCTGATCCACTAGCTTTGGTTTCCTCCATAGCTTGAGGTACATGCATGACATGGCCTGCAAGATTCAAGATCTCCCATTAGTCCCCAGCTTTGTCTAATCCAATAATGCTCATCAGCCAAAACACATCCTCACCACACAAAGCAAGATGCTGCTGGTAAAACCTTCTAATCATGCTGTCATGGTTTTCCTTATATTTTTCTTGGGGAGGATATTACATCATGTAATTTATTAGTTTAACTATTTATTATTGCTAAAAAATGTGGCTGAAAACTTTGACACGCCAACATTATTACTGTACCTTACAACTACAGTCTACAGAAGCCGCTTCAGTCTATGTTTGAGCCCAATATAAAAGCCCATCAAGTAAACATTCGGGCCCACGACTTCGATGTTTGAGGCTAGGCCCATAAATGTCAAGCCCAACAGCTACTTCTCGGGCTCCAACTCTAGCCTAAATGACAAAATTACCCCCTAACACTAGGCTCCCGCAGTTCTTTACACCTATAATTATGTCCAACCTGCATACCCCTTTCTGTCATTTGATAAATGAAAATAATAAACTAATGAGCCTGTGGTCTGAAAGCGGAAGGCAACCCGGCGGCCGTACACACAGCACTTCGGCCTGCCGCTCGCTCTCAGACCAGACCAGAGCCAAACCAAGCAGAGCTCGTTGGCGGCTAGGGTTTTGCGGCCTCCCACAGTGACCAAACCCTAGAGCTCTCACACCTATACATGGCGACCTCGTCTCGGGTCGCCGCGTGCTAGGCTTCGATCGGCGTTTGGGGGCTGGACCGCTAGTTTTATCACGGTTTTGAGATTATAGCAAGCGGAAATGGCATCGAGGAACCAATTCGATCTCCTTGGAGACGTCGACAACGACGACCCCGCCCACCTCCTCGCCGCCGCCGAGAAGAAGGCGGCCGCGGCGCCTAAGCCGGCGCCCGTGTCGGCCAAGCTGCCCACCAAGCCTCCGCCGCCCGCGCAGACTGGTGAGTTCAACGTTGCGGTTGATGTTTGATAGGAATTACCTGATTTTGGGATCCAGTTGCCTTTTCAAGCTCGGAGTTTTGATTACTCATGTGAAATTTCAGTATTTTGTTCCCCACTTTTTGTATTCGTCAATGGTGTTACTGTGCCCTTCTGTGATTACAGTGAGGGAGGCAAGGAACTATGGTGCTCCACCGCGGGATGGAGCTGGACGTGGTGGTCCAGGACGTGGAAGAGGCGGCCGTGGCGGCAGGACCGGCCCAAGGCGAGAATTTGGCGATGCTGATGCCAACGGCTTTGAGGGAGGGTATGGTGGTGGCTTTGGAGATGGTGGAGTGGCTCGCGGTGAAAATGGTGAGGGGAGGCAGGCAGAGAGGGGCCGCGGGCCGCGCCAGCCTTACCGTGGAGGTGGCCGCCGTGGTGGCTATGCTGATGGGCAGGCTGGGGATGAGTTTGGGCATCCACGCCGGGCATATGAGCGCCACAGTGGCACTGGCCGTGGCTATGAGATGAAGCGCGAGGGTGCCGGACGTGGCAATTGGGGAACTGTAACTGATGAAGTCCTTGCACAGTTAAGATGGTTCATTGAATCTGTAATTTTGTGTATACTGACTTGCTTTTTACTTATGATGGAATGATAGGATAATTGAGTTCTGACCTTTTCTATGTGCGGCTAATTAGGGATACTGTGGAGGCTGTAAATCCTGAGGAGACTACTGCTGTGGCTGAGGATGAAAAGAAGCCTGAAGATGCACCACAGTCCGAGGTTGAGAAGGACAAGGAGGGTGTGGAGAATGAAGAGGAAGAAAAGGAACCTGAGGATAAGGTATATTTTTGATCTGTGCTATGTCACTCCCTTTACCACATGCCACTTTGCAATGTGTCTGGGTGTAGTATGTCTAGCTCCCCCTGAACATGCCAGGCACCACCTGTTTCATGGTTTTGGATATTATGGCATTTTAAATTGTTCCGAAGTTTGGTATATATCTCTGAAGAAAATGTTGACTAGATCAGTGGAAATATTTGTGGTTCTTTTAGTTTCACATCAAGCTCATATGTGGGACCACCTGTTTCATGGTTTTGGATATTATGGCATTTTAAATTGTTCCGAAGTTTGGTATATATTCCCTCCGTCCCAAATTACTATTCGTTTTGGCTTTTCTAGATATGTAAGTTTTGCTATGTATCTAGACATATTATATATCTAGGTGCATATCAAAAGCTAGGTACCTAGAAAAGCCAAAACGAATAGTAATTTGGGACGGAGGGAGTATCTCTGAAGAAAATGTTGACTAGATCAGTGGAAATATTTGTGGTTCTTTTAGTTTCACATCAAGCTCATATGTGGGACCAATCAGAGTTCTAACATGTACCGAGGGACTGACATTCTATTTTTGACAACTACATTATTTTCTTATTTTTCTAAGCATTCCTTATTTTTCCTTATTTTTGCTTATTTTGCCAAATATACTGGATCTCTATCAGATCATATGCTTTCACTATACTTTTTATGTGTTTGCTAGTTTGTAATAATGCAAAATTTCATATTGTGTAAGATCCTTGTGCCAGCTTCTATGGTACAGTAAACCCATATACTGAAAATTTACATGCATGCTACTCTCATCCAATGAATGTTTATCTGTTTTTGACAAATCTGGCTGATCCAATAAGCGTAGCAACACTCAAAAGAAGTGGATTACTCTTATTCGGTTTTGCCCATCTCGGTTCTTAATTTCATCTAACCTATAAATGGTTCTAACTTCTAAACAAATTGTTCGTGGGGGCAGGATCTACTCTCAGGCCCTGTTCAGATATGACAATTTTGATTCAGATCTCTTTAGGGTTGAAGTTCCCAAAGTAAACCCTGCATCCAAACACTCCCTTAGAGACTTAGATGTAATAATTGCATGCATCGGATGTGATGCTTCTTGATACTGAGCATGCAGAGTTTCTGCTGCATAAATGATATATTTAGAACTCTTTTTTGGTACTTTGCTTTACCCCATTACATGTTAATCACTTGCAAGTTTCGCTTTCAAGGTTTCATTTTGGGATATTTGTGTTTCCTGTAAAACAATCATGAACATTCAGCTATGGTAGCAGTAGCAGTAGCATTAGGATGGATCATTGGGTTGTTCTAATTCAGCTTCTCTATGCCGTTCCTGTGCTTTTGTATGGATACTCCTACATGTTTGCGCTCATTCTAAGACTTCTATTTCATGCCTGTATTTTTCACTGGTATTAAGTTAGGATGCATTTATCCTCAAAAAATGGAGTGAAATAACATTTACTCCAATAAATATGCAGGAGATGACTCTGGAGGAATATGAGAAAGTACTGGAGGAGAAGCGGAAAGCTTTGCTTGCCCTTAAGGCTGAGGAGAGAAAAGTTGAAATTGATAAGGAGCTGCAATCCATGCAACAACTGTCAATTAAAAAGGATGCTGATGAAGTGTTTATCAAGCTGGTAAGTTGCACACGTGCTGTTCTATCCTCTTCCTGTGGCTCTGCTGGTTTTGATCTTCACCCAACGTCTACACATGATTCTAGGGCTCTGACAAGGACTTGAAAAAGAAAGAAAATGCTGAAAGAGATGAGCGTGCAAAGAAGGTATGTGATATTTTTCTCCTTGTTGTGCTTCAGTCTGTTATAACCTGAGTTGCTGTTGTATCTCCTAATCGGTGTGCTTGTTTCTTGTTTCCCTCCTCCCTGAAGTCCCTGAGCATCAACGAATTCTTGAAGCCGGCTGAAGGTGAGAGGTACTACAACCCCAGTGGCCGTGGGCGTGGCCGCAGCAGGGGCCGTGGTGAGCGTGGTGGATTTTACGGTGGTTACAACGGTGGTTACCGGGGACCAGCTGCTGCTGCTCCAGCGATCGAAGACCAGGCTCAGTTCCCTGCCCTGGCCTAGCGGCTCGGTGAACTCCTGAGTTCGCTCAAGCTCGTGTCACTGTTGGTTGAGTCTTCTCTTCTCCGCTCCTGTACTGTTGCTGCTGCTGCTGGGTCTCTCCCGGCTTGTTCATCGCCGCGTCGTGTATCCCGTGTATATCCGAGGTGCACCATGTGCTGTGTTGTGTTGTCAGGGGTTAGCTGCTGTTTTTTTCTGGATAGGACTATGTATCCATCGTTTTCTGATGTACTATCCAATGGTTTTCCTCAGCTGAGAAATTAAATCATGTCGTGTATTGTTGGACGAGCCTGCAAGTGGGGTCCGCCTATCATCTCCTCTGCAGAGCCAATCTTCTTTTGTCAGTGAATGCAAATTAAGATGGTCACGCGAGAGCAAGGGAAGGGACAAGGGTGCGTTCGGACGCCTGTTCTGAAGGAGTTGGGGCAATCATGCTGGCTCGTCGAAGAGCACTCGGCTGTGGCTTCTGTCAAGAGCAACGGAAGCAGCATCAGTCGGACAAGCACTGTATCTGAATAACGTGAAGCCGGTCGATGCCCTTTGGTTTTTTTCTTTTTCATTTTTTTTTGAAAAAAAAAACATCAGGAGCACTGCTCACTCATATAGAGGGTAAGCATGCGGAGTTTTACATGCGGAGTTTGAAAAAAAAAACATCAGGAGCACTGCTCACTCACAGAGGGTAAGCATGCGCAGTATTACATAAAACGGAGGAACGCTATAATCTCGGCCAAACAAACACGATCATTGGATCCATAGTTAGCCACAGGCTTGCTCGCGCAGCGCCATCTCCTCTTTGATCACCGCAAAAACCTCTCCAAGCACACAAACCAAATCAGGATCTGTTGCAAATGCTGCTGCCGCCGCTAACAATCTAGTGTTGAAGATAACAGTGCAAACTGCTGCTAAGCCTACTAATACTTCTGCATCTTATCTTATTATTACTTGGAGACTCTTTTGGAGCATGTTAATCCTCACGAGACACACTAGAAGAAAAGATAAATTCTAAAAACTCTCAAAAAAATCAGAAACATCCAGCCATCAATAATAGATTTATAAAGTTTTCTAAAAATTTACCTATGTATGCTTTTATAAAATTAGTCTACAATAACCTCCTAAATCTTATATCAAAATTACCTAAATTATAAACCAGATAAAAATGAAAAAGTGTATAGTGATTACAAATTAAAAGTCAATCACAATCAGATAAATATGACTACACATCTATATGAATATTGTGTTAAAATATTAAATAAATGAGAGGGTTGTAGGTAAATAATTTTAATTATTAACTAGAGAGTCTAATTTTTAAATATCTTTTAAAGTTGTTAGTCCATTAGCCTAAAAGATAATCCAGCCAGGTCTTACATGAGAATGAGCACCAAAGGCATTTAGCAGGTGGGGGTCCGTGGCTTCTGAATATCGAAGAAGGCATGGCGCTCAAGGCTATCCTTGAACACAAGGGCATTCAGGTTGCCAGGTTGGTGCAAGGCCAAAACGGCCGATCCCTGGTTGCATTACTAAAACAATCTGGACTTGCTTCAACACCCTCTTTTCTGTCAGATCGTACAGCCCCAGCGACCCACTCGAGCTATCTCCAAGGAGAATCAGGTTACTGTTCCGCCCCACCACGCCAGCGCTCATAGCCCAGCGATCCGGTGGCGGCGTGTCCATTTCTCGTCGCTGCCGTAGTCCTCCAGCACCCAGAGGTCCATGTGCTGCGAACCGTGAAGGATGGCTGCCATGGCCACCATCCCGTCCATCTCCAGCAGCGAGGGCTCGTCGTATCGATTCATCATCAATGGCGGCTGCGACGTCCGCCGCAACGCCTCGGACACCGTGTCGAACACCAAGATCTTGTCGGTCCTCCCCACCTCAGGGTGTCTAAGCCAGTGAAGTTTGCCGTGATAATCAAGGTACTTGTGATAGATCTGGCTGAACACGTTGACGGTCGCGGCCGCCGGCCCCAGCCGGCGGGTCTCGCCGGCTTCGAGGGAGCGGACGTAGTGCGACACCGACGTGCCCCGGCCGCCATAGTCGTCGTCGTTGGCGAGGAACAGGAGCCTGTGTTCGCCCGACGGCCCGTGGAGGTAGAAGCCGCAGAGCCGTGTCATCAGCCTGGCGCAAAGCGGCGGCACGGCCGTCCACTGCCGGGTCACCGGGTTGCAGACCAGGTGGTCGGTGCCGTAGAAGCTGTCTCTCTCGAACAGCAGGAGCAAGGGATGGCAATCGGGTGGGTCTGGATCCAAGACCCGCGGGTTTGAGACCAGACGGGAGCGGGGGCGGGTCCGGAATACCCCGCGGGTCTCAGGTTCGGGGGCCCAACACGTGGGTGCGGGGGTCGGTTTATGCTCCCACCTGCAGGTGACCCATGGGCCCCGATTCGGTCCAAAAAAATAGGCAGCCCAGCCCGACAACACAACCCTAGCTATATAACTCCGAGTCTCCATCCGGCCACTCCGGCATCCGCGTCTCCCACTCTCAAACTTATCTCCCTCTCCCGTCCCGAGTGCACCGCACCGGCGCCCCCTTCGCCCCTCACCCAATCCGCCTCCGCGACACCGCCGGGCGCCCGCGCCCCTCACCCCACCATTCGCCCGCGAGGGCCACCAGGACCAGGCGCTGGCCGCGCCCCTCGCCCACCTTGCCCTGTCTCCCGCGAGCGGCGAGCGTCGCCGGCCGCCCGCGCCTGTCGCCCCCTCGCCCCCCTCGCCCATGAGCGCTGCCCGCTAGCGCCACCGGCCGCCCCTCGGCCCCCTCGATCGCGACCGCTGTCATTATGTCACTGTTGCTCGGGTTTCGGGTGCCCCGGCGGGTTTCGGGGGCAGGTGGACAATTCCACCTGAAATAGGGTTCGGGTTCGGGGCGGGTTTCATTTTCAGGTTTCGGGGGCAGATCCGCGGAAGCTCCACCCGACCCCGACCCGCCCCGATTCCATCACTAGCAAGAGCTCGTCAGGCTGTAGGCCCCCATGGGACAGCCCCCATGGGACAGCCCGTGGCTTCGCACTTAGGGTAGGCGAGGTGGATGCAGCGGCGCCCCTCCTCGTCGAGGGCGGCCAGCGGAATGGTGTCCAGCACGTCGTTGGCGCCGTGGCGCTGCACGGTGAGCTCGAGGGGGCGGGAGGTAGGCGTGGGCCGCCACGAAGCCGGGGTTGCTGCTGATGGCGCGCCACGCCCTGCAGATGGCGCGGCAGCGGAGGACGGAGGGGGACGGGAGGCGCAGCAGGATCTCGGCCACTGCGTCGCCGTTCAGGTCCGGCGACGATGACATCGTCGATTGGATCGCTTGCGCCGTCATGATGATCGTGATTGTTTCTTCTTCTTCTTCTTTTTTTGCAGTTTTTTATTATTTCATATGCGTGCATGCGGCACACAGTTGATGTATATACACGTGATGAGTGCACGTATAGGATCGTAACACACCAAGGGGGCGGAAGATAACCCTGCACGACTCCGTTTCCATGCCGAACCGTCCACGTCAGTCACCTGAACATATGGTCAATGTCATCATGGATTGAGTCTTGAAATTTGTCAGGTGCCTGATGACGTTGTGCCTGTGACTTTCTGAGTATTTGTATCACTGACAATCTCACATTGTAACTCATCGAACACTATTGCATAGTATCATCCATAATCATAAAAGGGAGAGGATGCCACCCGACCCCCGCCCCCCTCCTCCGCCGCCGCCCCGCCATCAGCCAGCGGGAGCAGCGCCACCCGCCCCGCTGCGCATCGTGCACCGCGAACCCCATCAGTTTCAGCCCCAGGCACCCCACACCCCACCTGCCACTCCACGCACCCTCTCTTCTTGGGAGAAGTTCTTCTCCGACTCCCTGCCTCCACCACCTCAACACGGCCGACCTACCGCTCTGGACGACGAGTGCATGCTGGAGACCGCGGTTTTGCAAGCCCAACAGATGGATCCACGACCTGCCGCCCAGGATCCACCCTTTGCCAAGCTGAATCTAAGGGCTTGGTATGCGGAGGTCATTAGGAGGGGGCGATTCAATGCCCCCCTCGAGCCAGCGGTACAACGTCACCGCAACGAAGCCCAGCGCGCCTCCTCCCGAGGGAACAACATTAACTCCAGCGAGGTGACGAGGATGCAGCACATTTACTCCGGCGAGGCGTCAAGGATAGGGCGACCTTGGGTGCCGTGTCAGGCGCCCACACGACATGTTGCATCGGATTCACCTAAGCAGGCTTCACCACAGCAGGGGTGGATGCCAACCAAGAGCCACAGAAGGCATTCATCACAGCGTGCACCGCCCAACCCACTCCGACGCGACGGCGAACATGACCAGCGACGCGAAGAGATTTCAAGGCAAACACCCACCACGACCCTGTGCACCTTCAATCAAGCCACTGCAAGCCGATGCTTCAATTGCCTAGCCCCGAACCATCGTGCTGCTGCTTACCGCGACCCGGTGCATTGCTTCCACCGCCGCTGCTCAGGTCACAAGGAGCGGTTCTGTAAAGTGCCTCGCCCTCTTGTTGTTAGCACTCGCCGGCCGGCAACACGATACCATCCGCAGCCCCAAACACCATCGCCTTCTCCTCCTCCGCCACAGCCACGGCCGCCGTCGCCGCCACCACCACCACCAGCCTACAGGAGCAGCGCCAATGGCAATACAGGATCCCAACACGTGCCCTGATGTGGAGGCAGTGTTCGTATCCAACTCGTTCCACCTCGAGCATGATGTGCGGGACTGGGAATCCTGCGCTCTCGTCCTGTGGGTGCTCCACCTGTTGCGCAACACCGGTGCCTGCGACATTGCTGACCTCCTCACCCGAGAGCTCCAACTGCAGCAAGGAGAGGTCTCGCTCACGCTCCACCAGCCGGAGCCCTACCTCATCAGCTTCGAGCACGCCGCCCACGCGGCGGAGGCTCACTGCCAAGGACGGTTCACAAGAAGAGGCATCGACATCTGCCTCCGCACTTGGCGCAGCTTGACGCACGCCATCAGCTTCTGCATCTTCTACAGGGAGCGCCTGGATGGCATCAAGTCCCATGCCTGGATGCCAGAGCTCGTCGAGAGGGTCGTCGGCCACAAGTGCGCGCTCCAGTGTATCGTCACCGACCTTATCCAGCCGGTGGACACAAGACACATCAAGCTCTGGGTGCGGACGGCGAACCCGAACAAGATTCCAAAGAGGGTGTGGCTCGCCTTCACGCACAAGCCAGCCGACAGATCCTCGGCAGTCTTCGTCTCTGCCGAGCCACCTCCGGAGTCATGGCAACAAGACGCCCGCTACGAAGTGTTCATCCACATGCCACTTCTTGAGGACTACTCAGCAGCGACGCGCAACCTGCAGGAAGCAGTCGACAATCCAATGAGCATCATGCCAATTCATCAGCATTACGAATGGCGCTACGTCTTGGTCGATGGCGTGCTACCGGACGCGCGCTCGCACTTCCCGACCCGCCTACTCTGCCACCACGGGAATTGGAGGGGCGCGACAAGGAGTGCCGCCGTGAGCTCGGCAGCCAAAAAGAATGACGTCATCTGACGAGCGCGGACGGCACAACAACGGTCATGGTAACCGCGACAAGCACGACGCCCATGATGCCTACGACGTGGGGGTCAGGGACTGCGGCCGTGCCCAGCGCGTATGCCGCGGGCCACAGGACGAACACGAGCGCGGCAAGGAGAGGGCGAGCAAGTCTAGTTGCAAGGACCGCGCCTTCATCTGGCCACCGCGCCGCGGAGACGGAGATGACGAAGGCGGTGGCGACTACGACCATCCGGGCCACAGGCAGCAGTACGGCGATGATTACTAGGGAATCGACAAGCACTCCTGCAGGGACCGTACCCGATCTCCACCGCGCCACGACTACGGACCACGACATGGACGGTGGCAGGACACGGATGGCGAGGGATTGGGCAACATGAACAAAGCTCAACTGCAAGCCCTGTTCGTGGCCCAGGCACAGGCACTGAAGAGCTACCTTCAGAAGCAGGTAATCACCACACCGCCTGCTCAAGCTAATCTCGTGGATGTGTATGCGAGAAGGAATCGCTGGATGGTCGGTGCTGAGGTGTACATCATGAAAGCTTGCTAGCTTGCCGACAACTTGGGACTTTAACATGTCTGTGCTAACAAACGAGCTTGGTCCGAGCCAGTGGCGATGCCTTGCGCCTTCGCCACACTACGAGCGGTGCTACTCCCAGCACTGCCGCTACCGATGATCGACGACGTCGAGAAGGCCCAAGACGACATGGTGATAGGCGTGAACCACGCCTTCCTACTGGAGCCGATGCCAGACAGAAGCAATGGCAAGGTAGCCCAGGGAAGGGCACTTGGGCCTCATGTGGCCCAACTATCATAGACAGCCAAGAAGGCCGAGGCGGCCCACATGAAGGCAGCGTGCGCGGACGCAGCCTGCGTGACCAGCAAGACAGTCCACGTGGCCGATAAGGTTGCCTTTGCGACCAAGGCGGCCTATGCGGTCAAGGACAAGGCGGCCCGTGTGGAGGCAGCCCGCATGGCTATGAAGGTCGTTCACGCGGCCCAAGAGGTGGCGGTCGAGGCTAAGGCCAAGGAGGACATCACGACTGAAGAGGCCTAGGGGCTCACGCGATCGAAGTGGCCCAGGAGGCTAGGGAGGCTAACCAGATGGCCTCGGAGAACCCTGAAGGGGTTCTAGTGGCTCCTCAGGCAACTCCAGACGTGGCCCAGGACTTTGGCCCACACGAGGAAGAACAGCCGTAGGATCAGACTTGGATTGAATCCTTGTTCTGCGCCCCATGGCCGCCGCTGCTGCAACAGCTGGTACCGCGCCGCCCTCAACAGAGACGTACCTTTGACATGATGGTGGTAAGAAGAAGCGCGCGACTTGCAAAGAAGCCTTCCATCCCAGCCACAGAGCAAGCTCAGAGGAACCTATGGCGCAAGCTGGGCATCTCCAACGATGAGATGGCCCCCATTGAGGAGGTCATGCGCGACTTCATCTCCATCTTCCGCGGACCGCTTCCAGAGCACATCGTGGCGGCCATGACAGCCATCTTCGACTTAGATGACGAGAGACCGGACATGCTATATGAGGCCCTAATCTGCCACGTAGCGCGGTAGAGGTGGACCTGCAGGAGGTAAATGCAATGCCCGCGATCTGAACCTTCAGCGGCAAGCGTCGAGCGTCGAACTGCACAACATGTATCAGTCTACTTCGTTTACTTTATCTACTATTTCAAAAAGCCCTGCTAGCTACGACCTTTGAGCAATCAAACATGCACGCCCTGCTGGCCTCGACCTTCGGGCGACAACTGTGTGTAATTTGAACCTAAGAACGTGTACGCAATCAGACACTACATCTCCCAACGCCGGGGGCTCGCTGAAAGTTTTAATTGTTGCAACCGACATAATGAACGGATGGAACTACAATGTTAAAAAGTGCATCATGCTGAACAAAAATGTAGACATTCTATCCTGGAACGTCCGAGGCCTGAACGCGACAGCTCGATGCCTGACAGTGCACGAAATGCTGACATCAACACCATGCCATATTGCTTGCCTACAAGAAACCAAACTCCAACACGCCATATTGCTTGCCTACAAGAAACCAAACTCCAACACGTAGACTCGGCAATGGCAAACTTCTTGGGGGCCTATAGGCTAAATAATTTTGTGTACAAGCTAGCAGTAGGCACAAGAGGAGGCATCCTCCTGCTTTGGAATGACATGGCAGTAGACATTCAGAACCTGCGCATTGAACACTACTCAATAACGGTAGACGTAACAATTAGACACTGCACGACGACCTTCATGCTCAATACGGTTTATGGCCCGTCGAGAAGACCCAACGAAGAAGCCTTCCTAAGACACATGCGTGGATTTAAACCATCGGACGACTCGAAATGGATCATCCTAGGGGATTTTAATCTCATCTACCGCGCAAGAGATAAGAATAACCGAAACCTAAACCTCAGGCTAATGAGAAGATTCAGAAATGCAATAAACTTCTGTGGTCTCAAAGAAATAAATCTGCAGAATAGAAAAGTCACATGGAGCAATGAAAGGCGGAGACCTACACTTGTCCGTCTTGACAGAGTCTTCTGCAACCAAAATTAGGACCTTGAATTCGACAATTGCCTCCTTCATGCACTGTCATCCTTGCATTCAGATCACTGCCCTTTGTTGCTAACCAACCAAGTAGGCCTGAGATGACCGACCCCTTTCAAATTCGAAAGCTTCTGGGTGCGATTGTCTCGTATTCAGGAAGTGGTCTCCAGCGCTTGGAATACTCCTACTCAACACACTGAGCTATTTCACATACTAGGTCACAAGCTCCATGCAACATCCCGGGCCTTGAAGCAATGGAGCATGTCCATGCTATCTGAGGCTAGGATGAAGATGCACATGCCCTAGGAGGTCATATTACGATGGGATGAGGCACACGTCAGGACACTATCACTGGCCGAAACATGGCTACGGGGGAAGTTGAAACAGCATCTCATGGGATGGGTAGCCATTAAAAAGATGAGGAAAAAACAATGTTCCAGGACAACTTACCTGAAAGAAGGGGATGCCAACACGAGATTCTTCCATCTAAAGGCGAACGGAAGATATAAGAAGAACTTCATTCAAAGGCTACGCAAAAACAATGGATGGGTGTTCTCTCATAATGATAAGCAGCGAATCGTGCAGGATCATTTTGAGAACATCTTGAAAGAACCGCCACCGCGAGCCACGGATCTCAACTGGCCAGTGCTGAACCTACCAATGGTGTACCTATCATCCCTAGATAGCCCGTTCACAGAGGAGGAAATTCTGCGGGCAATCACTCAAACACCAAAAAATAAAGCCTCGGGACCGGATGGCTTCACTGATCTCTTCTTTAAGCAGTGTTGGGAGACAATCAACTTTGACCTAATCATGGCCATCAACTCATTTCACAACTCCCGTTGCACAGATCTAAATTTACTAAACAAGGCCAACATCATTCTTATTCCAAAAAAGGATGGAGCGAAGGACATTCGAGATTTCCGACCAATCAGCTTAATCCACGCTATAGAAAAGATCATAACTAATATCCTAGCCCTGCGCTTAGATCCATTCATGAACGAGCTTATATCACCCTGCCAAAGCGCCTTCATTAAAGGCCAAAGCATTCATGACAATTTCCTATACGTACGCAACCTGGCACGACACTTTCACATAAACAAGAAACCGGCTTTGCTCATGAAACTAGACATATCCAAGGCCTTGGACTCCGTACGATGGGATTACTTGATGATACTACTACAACAAAGAGGCTTTCCAACGAAATGGAGGGACTAGATTGCGGTCATCCTCACAACATCAACATCATGCATATTGCTAAACGGGGTCCCTATGGACCCAATACAACATGGTAAAGGTCTGCGCCAAGGTGATCCGCTATCACCGCTGCTCTTCATACTGGCAATAGATCCGCTACAACTGCTTATGATAGTGGCCACTGAGAGTGGGCTACTAAGCAAGCTAAACGGCCGAGCGGCAAGACTGAGAGTATCTATGTACGCGGATGACGCAGTAATATTTGTCAAGCCCATGACACGACATGTAACCAACCTAAAAGACCTACTACTCAAATTCAGAGAAACTACTGGCCTCCGCACGAATATACAGAAGACAAGCATCACACCCATCAGCTGTACCGACACAGACCTTGACGCAGTGCTACACAACTTCCTGATTGCATGACAGAATTTTCCACTCAAATACCTAGGGTTACCGCTAACAGTCAAACGTCTGAGAAAATTAGATTTCCATCCACAGGTGGACAGAATAGCAAACAAGCTCTTAACTTGGAAAGGCGGAAACTTGGCCTAGGCGGGGCGTGTCTGCCTTACTAAATCGGTGCTATCCTCACAACCAGTGTACCTATTAACGGTATTCAAAACGCTGGCAGAAGTTTTGGAAGAGATAGATAAAATCCGAAAACGATTCCTATGGGCAGGTGACAAGGAGTTCTCTGGAGGAAAGTGCAAGATCAGCTGGACAAGGAGCAGCTTGCCAAAGGAGCATGGTGGACTAGGCGTTCTGAACTTCGAGAAATTTGCAAGGGCACTGCGCATCAAATGGCTCTGGCACGAATGGGTTTCCCCGGATAAGACGTGGGTTAGAACTAAAACATCGTGTGACGATAAAGATAGACTACTCTTTGCCGCATGTACGACAATCAATCTCAGAAATGGTGAGCGGACATGCTTCTGGCACGATACGTGGATACAAGGAAGACGGCCAAAAGACATCGCCCCTGGACTCTACACCAGATCAAAGAAGAAAAAGAGGACGGTGGCCAAAGCGCTACACAACAACAACTGGATTAGAGACCTCAATCACCGCAGGCTTCACTATAACACACCTAAGAGAGTTTGCCACACTATGGAATCTAATTCGACCATACGAGTTACAACCTCTACAGGAAGATAACATTACCTGGAAACTCACGCAAAATGGTTGATACACAGCGGCTTCAACCTATAAGGCCCAATTCATCGGGTGCACCAAGGCACCCAAGCTTGCAAGACGAGGATGGGATCATATCCCGACTTGCCCTCTGTGCAGATGTACGATGGAGACGGCGCACCATCTACTAGTAAAATGCAAATTCACCGGGCGCATGTGGCCTCCTGGATCTCACAGGAGAAGCTTGCCCCGGAGGAATGACCACAGAGTGCGACGTGCCTAGAATGGTGGTCTAACATCACATCGATGCTAGGAATTTCACGAAAGGTAACACGTAGCATAATGGCAAAAATCAAGAATTCAGCGAGCATATGGATTTCGGCTGGGGCAAAAAGCCTTGCGGGCCTGCTAGCGCGTTTTTAAGCAATCCCATGTATAGTTTTTTTTATTTGCCGGTAAGTTGTAACTATCCTTCTTTGTCAATGAAATAGGCACCATCTTGTTAAAAAAAACACGCTGTACAGTACGGATCAGGTATGTGCTCCTTATATTACTTTCATCCCCTTTCTCTTATTCGCAATATATAGTATTTATTTATTTACGCTATATATATATTTGCTGGAAAGGGTGATGACAAGCATATTTTAACGGGAACTTGTATTAATTAATTACTTCTTCTCCGATGACAATTCGTCGAGACGGCGGTCCATGATTTCCGAGACCGACTGCAAGAAGGCAGTTTCGTTTCCTCCAGCACCACGAGTAGCATCATCGTCAAGGGCCTGCGCCTCGCGCACCATCTCCTCGATCACGGACTCCTTGGTCAGGGTCTCCCTGCACATGATGCTCCCGATGTCGAAGGCGGTGAGGCCTCTCTCCACGCCCTTCTTCAGCAGCATGGTGGCGAGGCGCAGGGTGCGCGCGCACTCGCGGGAAACCTCCCAGCCGTGGAACCTGAGGGTGGCGATGTCCTCCTCGGCGTCCAGGCACCTCACGTACTCCACGGCCTCGCCGCTGAAGGGCTCCCGCGACTGAGGCCAGTAGAGCCACTCAAACGTGCAGTCCTCGAACTGCACATCGCACAAAGATACAGTTCACGCGATGAACCAAATGATACTGACCAAACTGAGAAAGAAATGGAGCTCACGCTCTCGGGAAGGCAGTATCCATGGTCGATGGGCACCAGTGACATGCCGCGGCCTTCGCTGTCTCTGCAGACGAGAATGTTCCCGGCATGCCTGTCCGCGTTGGCAAGGCGGATGTCGAGGACGCAGATCTTGTGGACCTCCTGGACCGGGAACGCGCGGGGTCCCATGTCCTCGCAGCTCCCGCAGTTCTTGACGAAGGCCTGCAAGGACCCGAGCTTGGACGCCGGTGGCTGGACGCTCCTGTCGGGATGCCTGAAGGCTTTGTGCATGCACCTGACGAGCGCAGTCGGGGGAACGCCGGCGAAGCCCGCGGCGGCATGGGCGGCGAATGACCGGCGGTCGCCGAGCGGGTGGTCGAGGATGTAGGCGGCGACCTCCCTGAGAGCGCCCTCGCCGACGCGCGTCCCTTTCTTGAGCCCTTCGCCGGTGGACGACACGGGGAGGCCGCGCGGGTTGTTGGCGGCCATGGGCTCCTCGTCCACCGGCTTGAACACGGCGACGTGCCGGTGCCCCGACGCGTCCTGCATGAAGTAGGCGCCCCCCGTGCCCTCCGACGACATGACCGGCGCGTTCCCCTTCTCCATCCCGGCGCGCACGGCGCTCACCAGGTTGCGGAGCGCCGGGGGCAGCTGGGCCTTGGGGTTGCCAACGACGGGCTCGATCCCGACGTCCCGTGGCGGTGGCGGTGGGTGCTGCTGGGAGGCGGCGTCGCGCGCGACGATGGAGACCTCGAAGTCGCTGGCGGCGGCCTTGGCCGAGCGCCGCACTAACAGGTGGATGACCGCGCCGTCGGCCCTGCAGACGTCGTGGATGAGGTGGGCGTCGTCGAGCTCCTCGCCCTCGAGGACGAGGCTCTGCTCGTCGGGGTGGAGGCGGCGGCCGTCCTTGGCGATCTGCTGCTTGACGTAGCCGACGGTGCGGCCGGGCTCGACGCGGAACCGGAACTTGCTGCCTTTGACGGTCTCGACGACGGTGATGAGGCGGATGTCGGGGACGCGGACTACGAGGTGGAGGACGTTTCCGTCGGCGACGCCGTAGTCCCGGACGCGGCAGTCGTTGCGGGCGAGCTCGCGGCCGTCGAAGACGAGCTTCTGCTTGCGGACGACGACGCCCCTGGACGTCTGGACGCGGAGCTTGACGGAGGCGATGGAGTCGGAGGCCATGACCCGCATGGGCATCGCGGCGAGGCCCGGCGCCGTGAGGTAGATCGTGATGGAGCCGTCCGGGGCGGGGCGGAGCGGGAGGAGGCCGGCCTCGTCCCTCGCCGCGCAGGCGGCGGCGGCACCGGCTGGCGACATCGTGGCCTGCGCCGGTCTCTCCGCCGTCTCTTTGTGGTGGTGCACGGAGGTGACGAAGCCTCTAACGGCGGCGGGACGAGATCTCGACGATCCGCGATGGATCGATCGGAGCCCAACAGGCGCCTGCCCCCACTGAAAACACAACCTTTGACACGACGAATGGAACGGCCGGAAAAACTACCTAAAATCTACAGTTTCCATGTCTTTCTCTCTGCCCCTTTTTCCCTCCCTGCCTTCAATTCAATTCCCTTCTCCCCTTCCTCGATCGATCGGTGCAGTGCAGATCAAGACGACGATCGAGGCGGGAGGGGCAAGCAGGGCCAAGCAAGGGGCAGCGACGACCTCGCCCGGTGTCCTTGGCTCGTGGCGACCGAGCGCAAGGGACACGCGAGGCGAGGGCGGCGGCGGGGGTGGATCCTTACCGCGAGGGGGGAAGAACCGAGGAGGGGCGGCAGGCGCCGGAGAGGCTTATATCGGGCGGCGGCGGGGGCCTCACTGTAACGGCCGGGGACCAAATTTAGCGCCGCGGCTCGCTGTCCTGGCCTGGTTCGTTCGGTTTGCCGCGCCACGGCCATGGCTGGCTGGCTTTTAACTGCCGGCCGGCGAGCCAGCGTGCACGACCCAGGCAGCGGGAGCCCCGTTGTGCGGTGGCCGTCCCCCTGCTGCGCCGAGGGTTCAGGTCAGGCCGACACGTCCGGCGCCCGCGCGCGGCGCGCCATGCAACAGCGCGACCTTGACCTGTCACGCTGCCATGGAATGGGAGAGACGATGCTAGGGAGACTGGCCTGTGCCTGTCCGTTATTGTTCAAGACTTGGAAGAGGCGGACGGCCTGCTAGGCCCGCTAATAAGGAAACGGGCGCGGAGAAGTTGGGCTTCATCTGGTCCACATATACTGTTCAGGGCCTATGGGCCAGACCAGCGCGTGCCAAAGATTAACTCGAGTATTCTCGGCGCATTAGCTAAGATCTAGCCCACCACCATCTACTGCACAAAGGATTTTAGACCGTGATCAGAATTTTTTTTCCGTGATTTTTTAGGCTAAAGATAATCTCGTTGTTGATTCAGAATTGGTATTAGGGGAAGACAAAGCGAGTCCCGTATGAACATTGTTTGATGTAAAAAGAAAGATTGGTATGAAACCACCGTCCGTAAACTCCGTACAAGGGTGCCCGGTGCCATGGCATGTCCATCGCAACCATCGTCGGCGCGGCATCAGCGGCCGGCTAAGAGCTAACAGGTTGTAAGGCTCTTTTTGGTAGAGCTTCCTGGAGCCGTTTTTGCTGGAGCCGAGCCGAACGCATAAAAATGAAATGGCTTCAACGGAGGAGCCCTCCGGAGCCGGAGCTCCTTTTGAACTGGGCGCATGGAGCTGGAATTTTTGGCTCCGGTAGCTCCGTCCCACATGCGCCTGCTTCTTGCCTCGCGTCGCAAGAGTTCCACGCCACTTTTCACCCCTCCGCACGCGTTCCCGTGCCGCTTTTTGCCTCGCGTCACACCAGGCCAACAGCAGCACTGGCAGCGCCGTTGAAGGAAAAAGGAAAAGAAAACGAAAAAAAAGAAAAGGTGAAGGGAAAAAAGAAAAGGAAAAGGAAAGGATATTAGGGGTATTTCGTACCTTATCTAATCATTTTAAACTACACGGAAGAGCTGTTTTGCCAAACGATTTTTCAAAGGAGGAATCAGAGCCGGAGAAGCCACTCCACCAGCCAGAGCCGGAGCCGTTTTCAGAGGAGCCGGAGCCCTACCGAACTGGCTCTAAGTAGGCTGAATGCTGAGATGGAGGAGAGAGGGGAAGCAGGCTGTAAACTTACAGCCAGTTTAGACACAAGAACTAAGAAACTTTGTGAGAGAGATAAGTGAATCTTATATTAATATTGAAGAGCTCACTAGTACATGGGTGGGTTGCAAAGATAGTTACAGCTAGCAGCCGGCTGTATTATTAGCCTTAGGACCTGTCTGGATACCCTGTGTTAAAGTTTAACAAGTGTTAAAATTTTAACACTCTCAAATGGAGTACTAAAATTTAACACATTGGAGTATTTGGATAGTGTGTTAAACTTTAACACTTTGGTGGGAAATGACTCTATTGCCCTCTCATTTATGGCAGGAGGAGAGAGAAGGGGGCAATGGTGAGAAAAAGTGGAGAAGGGGACCCCTTTTAACAAGTTTAACGACTTTTAACACCCCTTAGAGCAACTCCAAGAGGCTGCTAATTTTACCCCCAATATTTTTTTAGGGAAAAGGAGAAAAAACGAGCTCCAACAGTCCACCCAAACCTTCCCCAATTTTTTAGCAACGCTAAAAAATAAACTACCACCGCGTATATTTTAGCGTTAGCATTCCTCCCCCAATCCTGATTCCCGCACGCTCACGCGTCCCTTCCGATGGGCCCAATACGATGATGTGGCATGTTTTAAAATATTGGGGGTATTTATTAGCGATCTGTTGTGGATTAATATATTTTTTGAGGAAATATTTTTTGAAAGAACCCCCAATACATAGTTTTGGGGAAGAATTTTTTGAAGTACTCTTAGAGTTGCTCTAAAGGTGTTTATAAAATTGGAGGTGTTAAACTTTAACCCATCCTTTTAACACATGTGTTTAGAAGAGAATTGATAAAAATATGTTAAAAATAGGGTATTAAACTTTAATACCTCTCATGGCCTTACTCTAAACGCCGACGCTTTTCACGCCGACGTCGAAGAAAGAGTAGCCTACTGCGGCGCCGATACTAGCGTGGCGGCTCCTCCTCGATCTTTCGCCTACGCCAGGCTGTCGGCCGCCCGTTGGGAAACGCTAGTTCCTTCGGCCAGGGCAGCATTTATTCTCGGGAACCACCACGCCTCTCCACGTACTCATACGGCCAACCCCACTGCCACCACCCATCACGCCATGCCCGCCTCCAGTCCCCATCCTGACTGACCACCGCGCCGCGCCCGTTACTGCCACCTCACTCCTCTCCACCCCCTTCCTCTTCTGCTGCTCTCCTCTAAAACCAATAAGCAACCCGGCCACTGCTCCGTTCTGTCCTGTTCCGCCCCGCCCCTGCTCGATGCTACGACTACGAGGCGCCATGGCTTCCGCGGCCAGCCCCATCTGCTCCCTCCTCCTCCTCCTCGTCCTGCAACTGCCTCCTTTCGCCGCCGCTCTCCCGAAGCCGCCCGCGCGGTACCAGTACCACACGCTTCGCGCTACCCCACTCTCCCCCGAACCCACCGCCCGAGTCGACGCCGCAGCCATCCTCGGCACCAGCACCGACCTGACAGCTGTCTTCGACGGCATCGGCAACGCCTCCGCCGTGGAATTGGTGCTCGCCCACCGCGAGGCGTTCGCGGCGCCCAACGCCACCGCGCCCCAGCTGCTCGCGCACCGCCTGGCGCGCGACGCCGCGCGCGCCGATGCGATATCCTCCGCCGCAGCAGCCGGGGCCACCAACGGGACGCGCGCGCCGCGACGCCGTGGTGGCAGCGGCTTCGCGGCGCCCGTGTTGTCCGGCCTGTCGCAGGGCAGCGGCGAGTATTTCGCGCAGGTCGGCGTGGGCACGCCGCCCACGCCGGCGCTCCTGGTGCTCGACACCGGCAGCGACGTCGTCTGGCTGCAGTGCGCGCCCTGCCGCCACTGCTACGCGCAGTCGGGCAGGGTCTTCGACCCGCGCCGCTCCCGCTCCTACGCCACCGTCCCCTGCGCCGCGCCGCTCTGCCGCCGCCTCGACTCCGGCGGCTGCAACAAGCGCCGCGGGTCGTGCCTCTACCAGGTCGCCTACGGCGACGGGTCAATCACCGCGGGGGACCTGGCCACCGAGACGCTCTCCTTCGCCCGCGGCGCGCGGGTGCCGCGCGTCGCCATCGGGTGCGGGCACGACAACGAGGGCCTCTTCGTCGCCGCCGCGGGGCTCCTGGGCCTCGGCCGCGGCAGGCTGTCGCTGCCCACCCAGGTCGCCCGCCGCTACGGCCGCAGCTTCTCCTACTGCCTCGTGGACCGCACCTCCTCGCTGAAGCCGTCGTCCACCCGGTCGTCCACCCTGACCTTCGGCGCCGCCGCCCTGGCCGGGGCAGGCGCCGGCGCCGGCGCCCGCGTGTCGTTCACCCCGATGGTTCGGAACCCCAGGATGTCGACCTTCTACTACGTGCGCGTGGCGGGGTTCAGCGTCGGCGGCGCGCGCGTCCGCGGCGTGTCGGAGCGGGACCTCCGGCTTGACCCGGCCACCGGCCGCGGCGGCGTGATCCTGGACTCGGGCACGTCGGTGACCCGGCTGGCCCGCCCCGTGTACGCGGCCGTGCGCGATGCGTTCCGGGCCGCGGCGGCGGCCGCGGGCGGGCTGCGGCCGAGCCCCGGCGGGTTCTCGCTGTTCGACACGTGCTACGACCTGGGCAGGCGGCGGGTGGTTAAGGTGCCGACGCTGTCGGTGCACCTGGCGGGCGGCGCGGCGGTGGCGCTGCCGCCGGAGAACTACCTGATACCCGTGGACACGCGGGGCACGTTCTGCTTCGCGCTGGCGGGCACGGACGGGGGCGTGTCCATCCTCGGCAACATTCAGCAGCAGGGGTTCCGCGTGGTGTTCGACGGCGACGCGCAGCGCGTCGGCCTGGTGCCCAAGAGCTGCTGAGCCAGGCTGGATACGTGATGTTCTTTACTCGTAGCGACTTACTGGTAAAAGCGTTTCCGTTGTAAGAGTGGCGTAAAAGAGCTGCAGGCCGCACAAGAAGTGGCCAAAGGAAGGCGTCTTCTGTTGTTTGTGTTATTTTTCCCTGCGGTTATTACGAGGTGTTCACGTTGTTGTGCTGCCGCCTGCATGTTGTTTGCGTGCTTGTGGTTTTCTTCTGCTTGAATTGAATCCCCTGCCGCATTGCAAGCTGCGCCTGTGCATGAACGCCAAGCCGATAACTTCACTTGCAAACTACTACGTACTCATTGGCGTATCATCCCATGAGAAGGTATCGGGGAGCAGTGAGCCGTCAGGTGAGAATGCTCGGTACGAGCTTGAGATCGAGCAGTGTGCACCAAGCACCATTACTTTCTCCTTAATTTCTTTTGCAGGTTCCCCTGGCGTTGCAGATGGTAAAATCTATAGATACTACCGAGTCGATCTGCAGCGTGTTGGCCTGGGTCCCCTGGTCCTGATGGAAGTGCTAAAGTAGTCATCATCATGACGGACTACACATGGCCTGCTCTGGCCGCATGCATTTCATGGCTCCCTTGCTTTTATCTTTCCATGGACAGAGCCGGAGATCCGGACCGTGTCGGTCGGACGGTCTCGTATCCTTTCGCATGCAGCACTGCACCCTCGTAGCGTAGCTGCGGGCCTGCGGCTCACGGCCGGGCCGCCACTGGCTCGCCGCCGAGAAGTGGTGCAGCGATTTCGTGGCCGTCGCCGCCGGTGGCCGTGGTTGATGCGTGGCACCGGCTCCGGCCCCGTTTCCGCCGCCTGAGCGCATGCATGCTGCCTGCTGTTGCTGGCTGAGTCGCGGGATCGGAGTAGCTTTCATTGCTGCCCCCCGGCCCATGCAGATGTGACTGACTGACGCTGACGCCCATGCGACGGATGCAACGGGCAACGGGACACGATCGACTGGGATCATGCACCATCACAGGCGTCTTCCCTGCATCTGCACGTAAATGCGATACGCAGATGCGGGGCAACGTGTAGCGTTTCCGCTGCTCCAGCATGCATGCACGTCGGCACGGCAGTAAAGCAGCAGCAGCAGCAGAGTAGAAAATGATTGGACCAAGATGCGCAATGGTTGGTGACTGCCCCCTCCCGTCTGATCATGGCCCTTGTTTACTTGGGGAATGTGGGAGGCGCCAAATTAATGTAGCAACACTGTAGCGTTTCGTTTGTATTTGTGAATTATTGTCCAAACATTGACTAATTAGACTCAAAAGATTCGTCTCGCAAAGTACAACAAAACTGTGCAATTAGTTTTTAATTTCATCTACATTTAGTACTCCATACATGTACCGCAAGTTTGATGTGATGGGGAATTTTCTTTTTGCATAGTGCCAAAGTTGGGAGTTTGGAGGTAAGAGAACAAGGGCATGATCAAGTGTGTTGGCTACCTGTAACTGCAATGCAACAAGCTTCAGTTTCTCGAGGCTCACCACTTTCTTTTTTATCCGCCACACCAGGCCACGGCACCGGCCTGGCCTGGGGGCAGCTAGGTTTGCCATCTTCTTTTCCTATTTGGCTATTCTCTAGAGGTTGACCCCAGGCCTCCTGGGCCGACACCCAAATATGATCGTTTGGTCTCCTCATGCTGGCTGATCTTTCCACCCTCTTGGATCGCAAGGTCCGATTCCAAAAGCAACTCCATCGTCCTGCGTATTGTGCTCCTTTGTGCCAACACGCCATGGATCACCTCTCTCTCACTAATAGAGAATTAACTTTCCATGCGCCCCTTTTTATCCCGGTTTAAAGTTGGCCCGGGACAAAAGGTTCACCAACCGGGACTAAAACTCAGTCACTGGTGAGGGGCTCACCAACCGGGACCTTTTATCCCGGTTGCAAAGGCTAGTGGGAAAAAAAGACTCTGAGAGACCTTTTATCCCGATTTGAAACACCAATCAGGATAAAAGACCTCCCTTTTATCCCGATTGGTAAAGAGCCTTTTATCCCGGTTTGTAATACCAACCGGGATAAAAGGGTCCCCAACGAGGTGACTGGAAGAGGATTAAATCCTCGAATCCTTTTATCCCGGTTTGTAATACCAACCGGGATAAAAGGGGGTCTTTTTATCCCGGTTGGTTTATCCCGGATGGATTTTCGGGATATTTGCACCCTACCAACCGGGACTAAAGCCCAATTCTCTACTAGTGTCTCACGGTACGTCGACACATAATGCATGTAGGTTGTGCTTTGTACTTGTACGGCAAAGATCTTGAAATGCCACGGGAAAAGCACAGACAGGAGATCGAGCGCATCCATCGCGAGACCGCAAATCGGCCGTCAGGTACGGTGTCAACTAAGACTTGGCGTTTAAGGCACTAGCTAGCCGGCAGGATGGAGGGGTCCAAGCGGAGAATGCGAGCAGTAGAGGAGATGGCTGCTACATGAAAGAGGAGATCATTTTGTCAGCTAAACATCATCAATCTTCACAAAATCTGGCAGCACAGAAATCAGTTTTCCTTGCCCAAATTTTGGCAGTACAATGCGCTCGCTCTGTTTAAAATAATTAGTTGTTGCTCTAGCTTTGTCAAAATCAAACATTTCTATGTTTGACCATTAATTTTAAAAAATCGTGTACTTTACCGACATGCAAATTATGTATTACAAAGTATTCTCATGGCGAATATCAAAGTATAAAGCTTGTTACGATGCTAGACTAGACGAAAATTTAGAAATCAATTACCAAAGATATAAGGATAAAAATTCTCGATCTCAAGTAAAATTAAAAATGACAACTAATTTCAAAGAGAGACAGATAGGGTCTCGCTGGTTCGGGAACAGTTGAAACTGACAACTAAATCTAGCCAAAAAGTTGGGGGAGAAAATCCTGGCAACATCACGTGAGCTGAGCTTGACACCTCTCAAGTATGCAAGCGATTACTGGGGCCCAAGCGAGCCATCGATTCGCGTCGTCCCACGAGAAAAAAAGAGAGAGAAAAAGGACTAGCGGTGTTTGATACTTAGGTGTTAAGATTTAGCAGTGTCATATTGGATGTTCGGATGCTAATTAGAAGGACTAAACATGAGCTAATTACAAAACTAATTGCACAGATGGAGTCTAATTCGCAAGATGAATCTATTAAACCTAATTAATTCATCATTAGCAAATAGTTACTGCAGCACCATATTGTCAAATCATAGACTAATTATGCTTAATAGATTCATCTCAAGGATTAAACTCCATCTGTTCAATTAGTTTTGTAATTAGCCTATATTTAATACTTCTAATTAGTATCAAACATCCGATATGATGGGTGCTAAATTTTAGCGACCGGAGCCAAACAGTCACTAATATTCTTTCCCGTCAGGAGTCGGAAAACCAAGCAATCAATCATGCCACTAGACACGAAGAAAACCATGAACACACGGGATGGACTAGTCTAAGGCCATGTTTAGTTACTCCCAACTTCCAACTTTGACACTATGCAAAAAGAAGATTCCCCATCACATCAAACTTGCGGTACATGCATGGAGTACTAAATGTAGATGAAATTAAAAAGTAATTGCACAGTTTTGTTGTACTTTACGAGACGAATCTTTTGAGCCTAATTAGTCAATATTTGGACAATAATTCACAAATACAAACGAAACGCTACAGTGTGCTACAGTGCTGTAACAGTAATTTGGCACCTCCCAAATTGGCCAACTAAACAAGGCCTAATCCGACCCCTGCCTGCCGCGCCAGAACCAACCAGTTGCTCAAGATACTGCACGTTGTCGGTGTCCAGCTGATTAATCACAGCGACAGTATATAGGAGACGATGTTATAATTTATTTATTCTTAAAATAATATAATATATTTACGTACCGTAATACTCCTACACTTTATCGTTGCTCTATTAAAATTCTGCCTAGCTACCCCACGGATTGTGGAACGAGAGTAAAAGATCGATGGCACTGCACGCAGTGTTCATGTACATGCAATATGCATGCAGCAGGCAGGCATGAGTCATCCACCATTTCGCCAGCTGGGGTGCTGAAAATGACACCATGCATGTGGGCAGTCATCATCGTCCAAATAAGCAGTGTGGTAATACCGTCGCGTCGTTGGTTTAACGTCATCGTGTCATGTGGGCTCTCAGTTACGTGTTGGCAAGAGGACATCGCAAACGCGTAGAAATTCCTGTGAAATCCACGTGTTCTGCTAGATGAGCTCTCCACGGCGGGCCATGCTCATGCAGAATTCATAAAACCAAATCCAAAATCGTGCGTCCATAAATTCAAAGTAAACTCAAAGAGGAGATGCGTTCGACACAGTCCCCAGTTCGTGCAGCTGGACCATGAACTGGCTGGACGTGGGACCCGGGCGTCACCCTCTCTCTCTCTCTCTCTCTCTGTTCTTCGGCCGCCGCAATCAAAATCCGGACGTTGCGTGACAGATGATGGGCCGCGCCCAGCGTCTGACTTCGAGCGAGCGCGACCCACGTCAGCCCGGGAGGGAGGAAGGAGCTAGCCGTTGAGCCGCGTGGGCCTTCCCGTCATTTCCCTGCCCGTGGGCCCGTTACCCAGACAGAGTAGTAGCTCGCGGCGGGCCCCGCCCGCGGGGGTTGAAATGGTAAAAAAAAAAAAAATCAGGCGCGCATCCATGAGCTGCGCTGCAATCTTGCAAGCCAGCGTGCCTAGATTTGGACTGTGTGTCCGTTTGACCTCAGGCTCACGCTCGCCCAGGGCATGGGTCGGGTCGGCACCCTCTACCCCTCTGCTGCGTGCACACCGCTAACCAACACGAGGGTCCCTGCAGTCTCGATGGCATGTGGGCCAGGACTGCGCCCAGGGCCTCTCCTCGTGGCTTGTGTTGAAAGCTTTTGGGGCGCTTGGTTGCCCGCGCCCAGCTCACCACGCCTGCTACTCGCCGCACCACCACGCTAGGCTGCAAGTTACCAAAATTTCAACTTTAACACTATACAAAAAGAAGATTTCCCATCATATCAAATTTACAGTACATGCATGGAGTACTGAATGTAGACGAAATCAAAAACTAACTGCACAGTTTGGTTGTACTTTGTGAGACGAATCTTTTGAGCCTAATTAGTCAATATTTGGACAAGAATTCACAAATACAAACGAAACGCTACAGTATGCTACAGTACTGGTGCAGTGATTTTGGTTGTCCAAAATTGGGCAACTAAACAGGCTCTTCCTGAGAAGGCGCCGCCACCGCTGTGGCGTCGTTTTTTCTCGCCTCGAGTTGTGGCGCCGCCACAGTGGTGTGGCGATCTACGACTGGTTACCAAATAACTTTTTTGGGCCTATTTGGCTGGACTTATAAGCCGGCTGAAAAGCTGAAACGGCTGATTTGTTGTGAGAGAAAAACACTGTTCGGTGGCTGATAAGCCGGCTGATAAGCTGAAGCGAATAAGTCGTTTATTGTGTGCGTGAGCTGCGACGCCCAACCTTTCCGTTGCATGCCTCCACGCGCCCCATCCTTCTCACACTCTCATTGTTCCGGCAAAACTAGCTCCGTGCACATGCAATAGCCTCCACTTTAGTATTCAGCGCACATGCAATAGCCTCCACTTCAGTATTGAGTGGTTATAGCCGATGCATAAAAAACATTAAGTCATATCATCCAATAATGTAGTGAGTGATAATGTAGTGAGTGAAAATATGTTCGATTATTATTTTACTTACAGTTCATGTTTTCATGACCTTATTATTTGAAAATAAATGAGCATAATTAAATGTGCTCACTATGCTTCTAAATGCATCTTAAAAAATCTTTGAAACAATTCGATATTAATTTGCACCGTTCTAAATGGCCGCATCAATACACATGGATCAGATCCATGTCACCTTACGATCTAAGCATTAAAGTCGCTAACTAAAGAAAATAGTTTCGCATGTGGACAACTCATGTTGACCCATAATGTCTGGACATGAAGACCATCACATTTGTCTGTGATTGTTTGTCAATACTATGGTTAATATTTATGCCCAACACTAATCTAAATGAAATATATAATTTATTTCTTATAGCATTGCGTATAGGATTTTTTACTCAATGGAGTGTTTAGATGGTTTGACTTGGACCTGATACAAGAGATTCTAATATTTAAAGATATTTTTTATAATATATTTCTATATGGTCGAGCATTAACCAAATCTACAACGATCCATCAACTTCAACGATTGACTCAACAAATATGCTACATCTAAAATATATCGTACTCATCCATTTTACCTTTGTTTGCTATCCCACAGAGTTACTCACACCTACAAAACTCAGCCGTGCGGGTGTCCCTAGCGAAACGGCGGCCATCCTCATTTCTTTTTACAGCTGTTTTCTTCCATTTTCTCACGCCATTTCCCCATCCTGTCACTCACTCTCTCTCTCTCTCTCTACTCAGTGTTGTGACCTAACTTTAGGGGGTGTTTGGGAAACACCTGTTAAAGTTTAATACCTGTCACATCGGATGTTTGGATGTTAATTAGGAGTACTAAACATAAGCTAATTACAAAACTAATTGCACAGATGGAGTATAATTCGCGAGACGAATCTATTAAGCCTAATTAGTCCATGATTTGACAATGTGGTGCTACAGTAACCATTTGCTAATGATGGATTAATTAGGCTTAATAGATTCGTCTCGCGAATTAGCACAGGGTTCTGCAATTAGTTTTATAATTAGCTCATGTTTAATCCTCCTAATTAGCATCCGAACATCCGATGTGACACTGTTAAAGTTTAGCACCTCGTATCCAAACAGCCCCTTCTCCTCTCCTCTCAATCCATCCCCAGCATTGCCTCCCTCTTCCCGGAGCCGGCCGGCCTCCCATGGCCATCTGCTCCCCGGCCAGATTGACGAAGCAAAGGGGCTGAGCCGAGAAACCAAGAGCTGGAACTGGAGGAAGAGGAAGAAGCGTCGAGCGGGGTAGTACCACGAGTACTACTCCACGGAGGGTTTCTCACCAACCAGGGGATGTCAAGAGGTTGCAATGGCAGTGATCTCTCTTTTCTTTCCTCTAAATCCTTTTTATTTCTTTTGCCCACTTTCTTTGTTTGTCTGGAATTGGATTGGAGCAATGCCTTCTTTGGTGCTTCCTCTGCTTGGAAGCTACTCTGGGTGGAATGGTGCCTTGTTCATTTTATCGATCTAGTGCGATTGCTGCCCCTTCAAGACTGGTTGGATTCCATTCCTTTCTTGGGTAATGGTGAGAGCAGCTTGAAAATTAGATCGAATCTTTTCAAGAAAGGCTAGAGTGCAAAGTTGAAAGTTTGGATTCTTCGCTGATCGTTTTCTTTGATTTGATAGGATTAACCAGTTCTCTTCCCACACTTTCGATTTCCCCCTTCCTTTTGTTCTTGATCTGACTGCACACTTGAAAGGAGTGTTTGCCTTGGAAGGGGGCAAGTAGCCGAGAAACAATCTGTCATTAATGCTCTGTTTGTTTGGCTGATATTTAACACAAGAACCTTGCGCTCCATATTCTTCCCGTTCGGCCGTTCCCCTCTCACTTGCATTTATGATCAATGATGATTGATTTTTTGTGCTATGGACCAGCTTGATGTTGCGCTGATAAAAAAATTGTACGTTTTGCAGTGCAACCTCCTTCCGTTGCCAGTGCAAATTTGCAGTGCTCTGATCTTACTTTGAGCTAGTCTTCCTTGCCTTCTTCAGTGAAGTGCTAAGCTAACATCACATTGCCGATGCTTGTGTGTAGGTTGCTGAGGAATAAAGATGACGACAGGCGAAATCCTGAGGGCAGAGTTATCTTCCAGGACACCACCGTTTGGACTGAGGCTATGGATTGTGATTGGCATCTGTATTTGGGTGGTAATCTTTTTTATCCTAGGTTTCATGTGCTTCTGGTCCATATATCGGAGGAAGCCGAAGAAGTCTTTTGATAACATCCCGATATCTCAAATTCCGGATGTCTCCAAGGAGATTGCAGTAGATGAAGTGCGTGAGCATGCTATTGTTCAAAATTTTCATGTGCAAGAAAGCCATGCGCTGGCAGTGCAGGAAAAACCTTATGAAAAAGATTCTGGGAAAATGCTGGCACACTTGGTTAGGAGCAAATCAAGTGATGCCGATAATTTGAGCCAATGCAGCTCGGCGTACCAATGTGAAAGGGCTGGCAGTTCATATTCTGGCGATGAAGGCAGCTCAGGCAATGCTAGGAGGCAGTATTCTCAATATGCAACTGTCTCTGCATCACCATTGGTTGGTCTCCCGGAGTTTTCACATCTAGGCTGGGGTCACTGGTTTACCTTGAGAGATTTGGAGCACGCAACAAATCGTTTTTCTAAGGAAAATGTCATCGGAGAAGGTGGATATGGAATAGTTTACCGTGGTCGCCTCATAAATGGGACTGATGTTGCAATAAAAAAGCTCCTCAATAACATGTAAGAAGCTCTCAATTTTATTTTTACCTTGAAGGACAACTCCCATATAGAACTTAAAATGTTATTCAGCCCTCTTTGATGGTTTCACGTCTCAGCATATTGATACCGTTTTGTATGTCACTGCAGGGGCCAGGCAGAAAAGGAGTTCAGGGTTGAAGTTGAGGCAATTGGACACGTCAGGCATAAGAATCTTGTCCGCCTTCTAGGATATTGTGTTGAGGGAATCCATAGGTGAAGCTATTTCTCCCAATCAAATGCATTGACTGATGGCTACAGTTTTCTCTGCTATCATATATATGTACTTGCATAGGATGGCAACTGATTCATGTCTAATTGCTTTCTTGGTTCATGATACGATCTCGAAGTTAAACCATTAAAAACTGCTTACTTGATTAAACTTTTAGAATGCACATGCCAAAGTACATTAGTACATCGATTCAGCTATTCCATTTCAGCTCTTGAAACCTTTATCCATTAGATCATATCATCATAATCATTATTATGAAAAATAAAACACCTTTGAGTCCTCAGTCGAGCATTATCTCAATTTTTGTTTGTTTTTGTTGATACTGATACCATATTCAATAGGTTATGAAAAACCTTGTAAGTTAGGACCCAGTAGAAGTGTACATGTTTATTGGTCCATCATTCTGGCTTAGTGAGCTGCTTACTGAAAATGTGCTTCGGTTTTCACTAATTATGAATGTTCGTTACATATCTCTTGATGCATGTATGGTGCAAACTCGTATGATACTTGTTATAGTTTTAGGCAGTAAGGTATTAATCAATATTCTTTTACTGGATGGAATCAATGTATGGAATGAACCACTGAAATCCCACAATGTCTTGTGTCCCATTCTTCTCTTGGATATATCATCACCTTTGCTGCTTTTGCTTGAATACAAAGGGCTTCCAAATGGATTCAGAAGCATTGTAGGTCTAGCCATGGACTATGTCCATAGAAATAAGCCGCAAAGTATAGTAGTCAATCAAACAATCCTTAATCAGAAATTAAGCAGCTTCCAATCACCAAGCTGTTAGCATCACCATATATATTGCAGCATTGCTGTCTTATATAAGGCGAAGGGCAATTGTGCACTATGTGATAATAAGCTTTAGAATCGACCAATGGTGACTAAAATACTCATCAAAGGTAGGTAAGTTGCATTGAAATATTCTGAGATCTTAGGAATTTAAAATCTCTGGTTTATCCAATTAACAACATAAATAAATTTCCTGAAGGCAAACTGTATCTACTTTAGGATTTGTGCCTGACTGCCTGTTTTAGCTTGATCTTCTAGAAGTGTAATTGTGCTCCTGCTACCACATCTTGTATGGATTGTTTCAACTAAAGCTGTGATATTCTGGTTGCAAGTTTTTAGAGCAGATTCTCAGTTAGCATTTCAGATATGTGTTTTCACCTTTTAGTTTCAGCCTCATATCAGACTAAATAAATACATAAAATTGTCCCAACTTCTACAAAAGAAAATATATTCACGGTAGTGATCTGAGAACCATTGCTGTAATAACAGCAGTGTGTTATTTCATTCAGCTCAGGTGAACTTGAAGATATCCGAGACTTGTCCCTCAGTTTTAGCGTTCTATATCTTTATGAGAACACTTGATTTTGGATTAAATAAAAAAATTGTTGCTGTTAATGTTTGCTTTTGCTTTATCCATCTAGATTCAGCCCTGTTAATCACTTTTGAATACACCATGCAGACCTATCTGCTTTGTAATCTATTTTGAGCATTGAGCATTCTCCTTATCATTTACCTTGTAATTCCAGGATGCTTGTGTATGAGTATGTGAATAACGGGAACTTAGAACAGTGGATTCATGGTGCCATGCGGCAACTTGGTGTTCTTACTTGGGAAGCCCGGATGAAAGTCATTCTTGGAATTGCTAAAGCGTAAGAAATGAACCATCCATTGTTTTGCCTCTTTTTTTCTTATGCATATTGTTTGCTGTGTAATATGATTTTATAACTGAACAATATACAGGCTTGCTTATTTGCATGAAGCCATAGAACCAAAAGTTGTGCACCGTGATATTAAATCGAGCAATATCTTAATTGATGAAGAATTCAATGGCAAGCTTTCTGATTTTGGACTGGCTAAGCTCTTGGGCGCAGGGAAGAGCCATATCACAACTCGAGTTATGGGAACCTTCGGGTATGTTCTTTGCTTGCTCTTTCATTTTTCTAGTGCTTTGCTTCACTAATGGGAATGTGTGGCATTCGCTTACTGTAGGACACTTTACATGTTGGGAGCTTTGTTTTTCATGAAAGAACAATTAGCTTTGTGGAAGTTTACATGAAAACAACCATTCGTATGCTATTTTACTACCGTTTCAGGTATGTGGCCCCTGAATATGCCAACACTGGTCTGCTAAATGAGAAGAGCGATGTCTACAGTTTTGGGGTGCTACTACTGGAAGCAGTGACTGGGAGGGATCCAGTTGACTATAGTCGGCCTGCTAATGAGGTGAGCTACTTACGAGGGGAGAATATATTTCAGGTGTAAGGTTATCTTGCATTTATGCCTAGTAGCCTTTGTAGCAAATTTATTTTTTTAATTTTGTAAGCAGCAATGCATTGTCAGCTTCAAATGTTGATTAGCTGTAACGTGGCCGCTGTGCAGGTGCATTTGGTGGAGTGGCTGAAAATGATGGTCGGCACAAGAAGAGCTGAGGAGGTAGTGGATCCTGACATGGAGTTGAAACCAGCCACTCGTGCTCTGAAGCGTGCTCTTCTGGTGGCACTGCGGTGTGTCGATCCAGATGCTGAGAAAAGACCCACCATGGGTCAGGTTGTTCGGATGCTCGAGGCCGAAGATGTCCCATCGCGGGAGGTTTGTATATCTTTTCCTTTGTTCCGTTTATACAATCTTACTTTAGTTATTGTGCAATAAGTCTAAATCTTGTGCCGTGATCCTCTGAAGGACCGCCGGAGCCGGAGGGGCCACAGCAGCAACGCAGACAACGAGTCCAAGGCAAGCTCAAGCGAGTTTGAGATAAGCAGTGATCGAAGAGAGTCGGGACCGTCTGCGAGGTTTCAGTCCTAACTCCTGATGAGAGCACAGCGAATCATCATGGCCAAGAACTCGGTTTCACACCGGCGACCATTGGAGGGTGTGGATGGTTGTTAGAGATAGGCACGGCATTGCATTTCTGGAGGACATTGCATTTTGTACTGTAGGTATTATCCTTCGGTGGTAGCCAGCTTAGAGAGCAGAGTCGGATCGATTCCTGAGAGATTGAGACTTGCTGTGAATCCTATTCCTATTCTGTTTGTCCAGCAGCTTGTACAGAAATTCGTTTTCTGGTCTTTGGTTAGGACCTTTTTGGCCAGTAGAAAAGATGATCGTCTCTTTTTTCCGATGTGATGAGTGTGTAAAAAATCCAAGCGAGGAAGTTAATTGAGAGAAATGAGAGTAGATTTGCACTTACTGAATGCCACCGGAACTACAATTCGACTGTGGAAGGTAGGGTAGCCGACGGCGCGCGGCGGCGTGGCACTTCAGTCCGCCGCCGCCTGCCTTTCCCTGATCGTTGCCTAGTTTACCGTGACGCAGACATGGGCCTCATTCTTTTACTGGGCCGAGTACAACCACCCGCGGAGCCCATATGAACCACCGTTCCGCCATTCGCGAGCCCGGAAATATCTCCACATCTTCCATCTCCCCCAATCTCGCCTTCGCCTAAACGGCTAAACCCCCCAAGCGGAGGTGAGGAGAAGTGAAGCCCTCGCCAATCACCAATTCACCATGGCCGCCACCGCCGCCATCCACCTGCGCCCGCTCCGCTCCTTCGCCATCTCCTCCGCCAGGTCCCGTTCCCTCCTCCACCTCCTCGCCCGCCCCCTCTCATCTTCCCAGTCGTCCTACGCCTACCACCCTTCCCCTTCCCCCGCCGCCGCCGCCGCTCCCAACCATGTTCACCAGCCCCATCAGCAGCAGTGGGCGCCGCCAAGGAATCCCCCTCCCCCCGGACCCGCTCCGCAGTGGTCTCCGCAGGGACATCCCTCTCCGCCTCCGCCGCCCCGCGGCTATGGACCTCCACCGCCGCCCGGCGGCCACGGGCCTCCACCGCCCCGCGGCTATGGGCCTCCTCCGCCGCAGCAGCATGTGCCGCCTCCGCCGCAGCAGCATGTGCCGCCTCCGCCGCCCGGAAGTCACGGGCCTCCACCACCCCGCGGCCACGGGCCTCCATCCCCGCACCAGCACGTGCCGCCTCCGCCGCCACGCGGCTACGGGCCTCCACCGCCGCACCAGCAGGCACCACCCCCACCGCCCCGCGGCTACGGACCTCCACCACCGCAGAAGGAGGCGCCGCCGCCGCCGCCACGGGGCTACGGGCCTCCACCACCGCAGGATCAGGCGCCGCCGCCGCCGCCGCACCACGGCTACGGGCCTCCGCCCCCGCAGCAGCATGCGACTCCGCCTCCGCCGCCACCTGAACCTGTGGCGGGGCCTGGGGAGCTGATGGGACTGTGCCGGGAGGGACGGGTGAAGGACGCCGTGGAGCTTCTCACCAAGGGGGCGCGCACCGACCCGCCCACCTTCTACGAGCTTGCAGCCGCCTGCTCTAACCGTAAGCTGCTCGACGAGCTCAGGAAGGTGCACGACTTCTTCCTCCGCTCGCCCTTCCGCGGCGACCTCCGGATCAACAACAAGCTGCTCGAGATGTATGCCAAGTGTGCTGCCATGCCCCACGCCCGCAGGACGTTCGACAATATGCCTGACCGCGACATGGAGTCGTGGCACATCATGATAGATGGCTACTCGGTGAATGGGCTTGGGGACGAGGCGCTGCGGCTGTTTGAGCTGATGAAGGAATGCATGGCACCGACCAGCCATACCTATGTGCTTGTGCTCAATGCTTGTGCCAACTCGGAGGCCATTGAGGAGGCGTTCCTTTACTTTGATGCCATGTCCAGGGACCATGGTATGGAGCCTGGTGTGGAGCACTATGTTGGGATCATTGAGGTCTTGGGGAAGTCAGGGCATCTCAACGAGGCTATGGAGTATATTGAGAAGCTGCCTTTCGAGCCCAGCGCCATGGTGTGGGAGTCAGTCTTGAACCTGGCGCGTATGAATGGAGACATTGATCTTGAGGACCGAGCAGAGGAGTTGTTGGTGTCGCTTGATCCATCCAAGGCAAATCCTAAGAAGCTCCCAACCCCACCTCCAAAGAGGCGTCTGGGGATTAACATGCTTGATGGGAGGAACAAGCTGGCAGAGTACCGGCTGCCACCCAAGATCGAAAAGAAGGTGGTCAATGAGCAGAGGTACGTCCCGGATACAAGGTATGTGCTCCATGACATTGATCAGGAGGCCAAGGAGCAGGCGTTGCTGTACCATAGTGAGAGGCTGGCGATTGCTTATGGTCTGATTAGCACCCCAGCGAGGACACCGCTTCGCATCATTAAGAACCTAAGGATCTGCGGGGACTGCCATAATGCCATCAAGATCATGTCAAGGATCGTTGGGAGAGAGCTTATTGTGAGGGACAATAAGAGGTTCCATCATTTCAAGGATGGAAAATGCTCATGTGGAGATTATTGGTGAAGATGGATGACCATCAAAATATGGTGTGACATTGAAGTCTTCTTCTCATCAGGATTGCTGCCATCCTATATGAATATATGCTGACAGCCATGGTTTCAATTCATAATAAGCAATGTAAGGTATCTGATGTTGGTGTTAGCACTTTCTCATCATCTTAAATATACTTAGGATATGCTTAAGGTCCTTAGCTGGCACTTGTATCCGTGCAAGATTATCACTTCTTGATGCAGTATTTGATCCTGCAGTCCTTCTCTGTATCAATATTATTGTTTTTGTGGGAAACATGTGCTAGTTTGGAGTATAACTATATGGTTGTAAGATCTTCAATTCTTCTTCACTTTGGATTGTATATTTTTGTGCACAACACTTCTTTCTTTTCTTGTTTGGTTATGTGCAGTCAATTGAACTAGCATGTGTGTTGCTGTAGCTATTGCTTGCGCACTTGACCAGAGCACCTAATCTGCTGCATCAGCTGAACAGTTCCTAAAATTAGTGGGAGACAACTGAGGCCATCAGTTTTCAGGGCCACTCTTTACACTTTCTTTTTCAACCCCCCTCTAAAGGTTGTACTAGGACAGTAGGACATGTTTATGAAGCAGTAACAACTAACAACTTGAAGCTGGCAAGTTAGATGGAACCTTTTCATGAGTTAATCTTGTTATTATTCAAATGGTATTCTATCTGAAAGGGTTCAAGTTTATCAGCATAAGAAATAATGAAAGGTGCTGCTATTTGTCTATCCATTGATCAGCCTCTTGAAGTAATAATTGTATTAAGGGCAACATTGTGGTGCCTTGCCACCTTATGTTGACAGCCAAAGCTTTCAATGCATAAGAAATACTGATGCTGGTGTTACCGTGTTAGTACTTTCTCATCCTCAAATACTTAGGAGCTATTGTATGCGTAAGGTCCTTAGGGGCTTGCAGCTCTATCTGCGCAAAATGATCACTTCTTGATGCACTAGTTGATCCCTACATTGCTTCTCTGCATCGATATTATTTTTTTTGGGAAGTAATGTGCTAGTTTAGAACAAAGATGGTTGCAAGAGGTTCAATTCAATCTCTCTTTGGATTGATGAACTAGTAACAAATTTCTTATATATTTGCGCAACGCACATATTACTTTTTTGGCTTTGTGAAATCTATATTGAGATCACCATAGGCTATTGGTCCAGTGGACTAGCATTTTGATCGCTCACAATTTTTTGCCCACTTGACCAGAGCATCTAATCACTGCACCAGCGGAACAATTCCTAGGGATGGTGGGGCAGCTGCAAACACCGGTTGTTGGCATTTTACTCAGTACTGTTGCTTTTTCCCTCTCTAATGTTCTTCTAGGGCAAGTTTATAAACAATAGTTGAAGCTGATAATTTAGAAGGATTTTCTTCATGAGTTAATCCTGTCTTGCATCTAAGAGTGTTAAAAGTTTGTCAGGGTAGTAAAGAAAATACTACTGTTTGCCTATCCATTGATAAGTTCGTCTCTTTGAGTAATCAGTCACGGCATACTTGCATTTAGGGCAGCACTGTATTACCATGAGCTAACTTATTCTTTTAGTTGTACTGAATTGTTTTTCTGTGGGCAAATACTCAATATTCTGCCACTTGATGCACTAGCTGATAACTAGAATCCTTGTCTGCATCAATATTATGGGCTTCTGTGGGAGTTCATGTGCTAGTTCCTTGCTTTGGATCTTGGGATGTGCTACTGGTCAATTGGACTAGCAATTTTGTTGTTGTCGCAATTGCTTGCCCACTGTGACCGGAGAACCTAATCTGCTGCATCAGCTGAACAGTTCCTAGAGATAGTGGGGCACAACCGAGGCTATCAGTTTTCAGGGTTTCACCTTTTACCCTTTTTCTCCTCTCCCTCTACAGTTTATGCTATTGGTCAATTGAACTATCATTTTTGTTGCTGTCGCAATTGCTTGCCCACTGTGACCGGAGAAACTAATCTGTTGCATCAGCTGAACAGTTCCTAGAGATAGTGGGGGGACAACTCAGACCATCAGTTTTCAGGGTTTCACTGTTTGCCCTTTCAGCCTCCCCCACCACAGTTCGTACTAGGACATGTCTGTGGAACAGTAGCAACTTGAAGCTGGCAATTTAGATTTTTTTTGAGTAAATCTTGTTATTGCTCAAATGATCTTTTATCTTAATTCTTGAAGTGTTCGAGTTTGTCAGCATAAGAAAGGATAAAAGATGCTGCTATTTGTCTATCCATTGATAGTCAGCACAGTTTCTTTTTCCCTCTCAGAAGGTTCTTCTAGGACAAGTTTATAATCATTAGTTGAAGCTGACAATTTAGAAGAATTTTCTTCACTGAGCTAATTACATCTGAGAGCTCTTAAAGTTCGTCAGGGTAGTAACAAAGAAGATACTACTATTTGCCTAACCATTGACTAGTCGGTCCTTTGAGTAATCAGTCATGGCATACTTGTATTAAGGGCAACATCCTATTACTACGAGCTAAGTTATTCTTTTAGCTGTTTTGGATTATTTTTTGTGATATCCTGTCATTTGATATACTACCTGATACCTACAATCCTTCTCTGCATTGATATTATTTTTTTTTTGTGGGAGATCATGTGCTAGTTCAGAATATAACTGTATGGTTGAGGCTTATTCTGTTTGAATTGATGAACAAGTAAAATTAGCCTTATATATACGGAAAGCACATGTTTTGGTTTGATTCTGTGAAATCTATATCTTGGATAAGCATATGCTATCGGTCCAGTGAACTAGCATTTTTATTGCTCACCGTTGCTTTCCCACTTGATCAGAGCAGAGCGTCATGTCTGCTGCATCAGCGGATCGATTCGAGATTGTGGGGCAACCAACACCACCAGTATTCAGTGTAGCTATGTCAGGTTCTTGTCGTTGCTTTCTTTTCTCCCTCAACAAAACAGATTGTTCTAGGATAAAAAGTAACAAGTTGACGCTTCAAAAAGTTGGAAGGATTTCACTTCATGATTGAGTTTGAGTTAGGCTTGTAATAGCTGAAAACTCTATTGCAAGAACAAATCCGGCTTTCCGCGCGATATCTCCTTGCTAAATGTCTACATCTTCTTATATTAGGCTTGTCATAGCTCTTTTATTGTAATATAATATACTGTATTGAACTGGTATTGGCTAGTTAAGCTAGGACCTGTGTGCTTTCTCTTTCCCTGCTCCCATTCGGTTCCTCTGAGATTTGAGCAGGTGAAAAATTCTGAGAGGCTTTGTTCTGGTGCCATCCTAGAAACTGCTGTGCAGTCCAAAGAATGGACATAGGGCCCTAGCTAGGAACTTTGTTGAAAGAAAATTTGGTGTTGGGTGACAGCGAATTATCGAAATGTGCTCAAGTGGTTTCCTGAGTCAAGTCGTTGCTAGTTCCAAGTGGTGGCAGGCAGCCCGGTGTCGCGGCTGAGGGCTGACGGAGTGGGTGGTGGCGAATGGCCGCGTGCGATGGCCACTGAGGCCAATCGGCACGGCGATGAGAGAGACATGATGACCGATTGAGCGCGTGGATGTGATGCCAAGGAAACAGAAGAATAGAGGGAGGAGAGAACGAATAGCTTTTTTATTATTATTATTTTGAGGGGAAAAAAGTGGGAACGAATAGCTACATCCGAAACTCTACGGGCCTTTTATTGGTGCGAGGCCCATCTCATCTACTGAATCGGCCCAGTAGGTAGCTGCAGGTCTGGTGTTTTGCTCGTTCCTCTCTGTTAGCCGTCAAGGCTGGCACTGGAACTCTGCGAGGCAGGTGGGGAAATCCAAGGTTGCTGGCTGCAAATCTTGTGGAGTTAATGACGGTCGCAGCCTCGTAGGCTGTCCTGCCGGCAGCGAATCTGAAAGATCACTCCGTTGCCGCTGCCAAGCGTGCATGCATTCCGTACAAGCTGGTAACCACTGTCCACTGGTAGCCGCAGCTGATCGATCTGCTGATGATCTAGTAGCAGGTGACAGTAATTAGCTGACACCGTGACACGCACACACCAGTACTCGGCACCTTTCCGTCGATGGTCCTGAGGTAGCTCTCCTGTAGTCGTGGAGTGGACTGTGGAGTGGGATGAGATGAGCCAATCGTCCAAAGGTTGGGCTGGGAACTGGGATGAGATAGCAGGAACGACGGGTAGATATGTATGATCCCCATGAATTAATGCTGGTGGGAGTTGGGGCGCACACACAGCTCAGCTCGATCGTCAGCTGTCTCTCCCAACTACAAAGCGTTCATCAGTTCACTAACTATAATGGCCAAATCAACCTAGTACCAGTGCTACAGGAGTGGAATAGTGTCGCACCTTTAATTTGAATAGCAAAAGTAAAGCTGCCGCTGCTGCTCCATGCACGCCGCCACGGCCTTTTTGCATGCTAATCATCTGCTGCTGCTTGCATTGGGCCCGGGCCGGCCTAGTTATTTCCAGCGAACCAACCTTGTTGCTGTGCCGCCTGTGCGGCGGGGAGCTCCCCATCCTGATCATGGATCGTCCCCCTGCATGCATGGACGGATCGGGCAATCAATTCACGCCCGCCTGTTTGGTTGCGCTTGCGCCAGAAGCAGCAGGGGCAGCCAGCCCCGCACTTGTTAATTCCATTCATGTCGAGGGCAAGAGTTTGGTGTCCAGCGTCCACCATCATTTTTTCCACTATTACCGTGTGAAGTAACGAAATTACAAAGTCTGAATCGTCACCGACGAGTATTTATAATAGAACAAAAGGACTACCGAAAGACACTAGTATCCACCATCATGCCGATACTAATTACTTTGCCCTCATATATGACCACACGTTGGGATTATAGGGCGCGGCACACCGCACACGTTCGTATGCGACATGCACAATCCGTCTCCTCCTGTCCTCCATCCCATGGAAAATAGGCTTAGCTTTGTTCGGATCCTTTGTACTAATCTCCTCCAACCCACGCGTATTAGCAGAGGTTGGTAGAGAGAGAGTTCATTTTCCACCTCAATCCCAATGTATTACTACGAGGGAGTGGGGTTTATTCAAATTTCAAACAACAAGACCCAGTGTTCTATTCTATCGTGCACACAGTTGAAAGTAAGATTTGGGGACAGAAAAATATAATAGAACACCGAGAGCGATGGCACCTCTTTCCAGCAAAGGTAAAATAGGCAGATTCATCCCCGAACTTATGCTCGTAGGTCAAGTTCGTTCTCTAACTTTTGCAAGGTCCAATCAACTTCAATTTTTTTAGTTCAATTCCACCCCTCATCCTTGTTGGACACAGCCACGTAGACATTCCACGTCACCAACCCGCATGTTAGAGTTTTGCTACACATATTAAAAGTCCATACGGCACTTTCACCTTTGGGTCCACCACAGCCTCTATGCATCGTGAACAACTTCTCATTTTTCCATGTCCGGTCTCCACCGTAGCCATGCTTCCAAATTGACCATGCCGCCGATGGCTCGTGGTATACGGGAACAGATCGACACTAGGCAGTGAAGGAAGAACCCATGGTGGCGAGGAATTGGACCGCAGACGTGAAGAGATAGAGGTTCGGCATCAATTTTCTCCTAAATTGGAATTTTGCGAGTTTAATTGGTTGTCAAATTGATTTCTTTTGTAATTCATCTAGTAATTTTGTACCGAATCCGCTTGTTCACATAAAGTATATGTAGCTTTTACCTCGTATCTATTAGGATAGAGATTTGTCTCCGTGCTCTCGAACGGTAGGCGGTAGCAAGGTAGAGCGGCGCTTAGGGCTAGCAACGCACCGCGAGCAGCCAGTGGACAGTACGCAAGATAGCGGCATAGTTCGGGACCCACACGGAGTGACACGGGTGGCCGGTGAGGAGCGCGGAACAGCCTGGCGGAGTGAATCGGACGGACGCATCGACGGTTGCTCGGTGCGGGAATGCGCGAACCAGGCCACTGAGCTAGCCTTCGCCATAGGCAACGCCCCACTGGCCTTCGCCGCGGTCTGCCTCCACTGGCCGCCGCCGTCGCTGATGGCATATGTGATATGTTGGATTTCAGACAGCGGCAACTTAAGAATCAGATGGAGCCAGAGGAAGGAGGACAAAGGGAACAAGGGCATGCATGACATTTTGATACCAATGACGTGGAACATGTGGTCGGGTTGGTGACGTGGAATACCTACGTGGCTATCTAGCATGGATGAGGGACAAAATCGATCTGAAAAACTAAGTTGGAGGACTAAATTGGACTTTGTAGAAGTTGAAGGATGAACTTGACCAACGGGCAAAAGTTCAGGGACTAATGTGACTATTTGGCCTCAAACAAACATGGCTCCGGACGCGATCGCCGAGGCGAGTCCGTAAAGCGCCATGATTAAGCGCAAAGGCCTTCAATTCGGAGGAGGAGGAGGAGGAGGACGAGCGGTTGAATTCAAAGCTGCCCGCCCGCCCGCCCTTCGAAACGCATCGAATTCAGACGCCTTTCCTTTTCTTTTTCTGGGGGCGTCAAGTGGTTGAGAGCTTCTTGTAGTAATGCTCGCAGTTGCAGCGCCTTGCAAAGAGAAGAGAAGGCACACCTGTGTGGGGATTATTTACGGCAATGCCACTGGCACAGTAGCCCTGCTGCTCCAAGGCCCGGCGGCCTGCGCGGGAAACGTGTGTAAAGAAAAAGGGTAAAGGTGGATTTGAGTTGATTGATATCCCCTGCCTGCGTGTCTTGTCGTCCCTGTTCAAGCGGCTGGCAATGGCATGCTCGGAGTCAGGCGATTTGTGCCTCCTCCTGTGTGCCTTTTCCATCAGCCTACAGTCACAGTCCACACTCCAGCTTCTTGTGCTTGGCATTACAACCTTTTTTTTTTTCTCATTCCCTTCCTGGTATGTTTTAAATAATTCTTCCTGATATATGTGTGAGTCCCCTCATCCAATATGACATGTCACATGTCGTTCCACCTTGCACTGTTAGTTTGTAGGAGCCTATTTCAAAATTTCAATGCTACTGTTAGGTTAATCCCAACGTCAGTTTCATCAAGCTATAAAGGAGGAGAGGGATTTTATCCGGATAAAACAACGGCATAGTTTTCAAGTGACTGGAAATTGTTCAAGACCGCCTTAGGGGCATAGCAGAATAACATAATGCAGATTGGAGGTAATGATTGTTTTTGTTACTCAAGATGATATGGCTGATGTGGCACCCTTGTAAAAAAATACAAGTTGCCATTACGATTGGCGCTATTTCTTTATCTCGTTCTGGACATCAACTCTCTTTTTAATACTCCGTCTGTTTCAAATTGCAGGTCGTTTTGGTTCATATATAGTATTATGCATCTATACACCTAGAAATGTAAAAACAACATGCAATTTGGGACAGAGGGAGTATTTTGTTGTCGAGCACTTTGCACGTGGCAAATTTGGAAAAATAATTGGGTGATTGTTTCCATTATAAAGATTATTTGGTCGATTGTTTTCTTTCCCAACTGCATACGTCTGCTGCCGTAGAATGGTAGAAAACCACAGTATTGGTACTGTCTACTACCCTACCGTGAGCTTCAGCTTCAACTGCTTTCAATCAATATTCAATCATATGCATGGACCATGGAGTATCTTATCTATCACATGTTACTATTGCAAGTACAGGTGCACACACATAGGAGTGGAGTACATGACAGGAGCAACCGAGCAAGGATAGCATAGCAACGAGAGCCTCTTCCCACCTCACTGACATCTTGGTCGTCCTCAGGCCTCAGCGTACTCGCATGGCCTTCTCTCGTGCCAGTGAAACCAACAAGATCAACCCTGGGACTTGGGTGAGCCAGTCAGCCAGCTCAGCTGCAACCGCATGCATGCAGGTGCCAGCTCACCAGCTCACTGCCTCACTCGCACAGTGGCAGCTTTTCCTTTCCTCTGGGCCGGGCCACGACACGTCAGCAGCCTCTCCGGCCCACCGAGGACGGCCGTGGGCCCACCGCAGCCGTCCTGGCAAGTGCTTTTGCGACACCGCAGCAGGCCGCTGTGGCAGTGGCAGAGCCGTGAATAGTTGGGTCGACGAGGGGCAGGCCAGCCAGCCACGAGTAGCAAGCAGGTGGCCGTTCGACGGTGATCCGTAGTAATAGCGAGGTGAGAGAGAGCTCGGAGGTGAGGTCAGGTCAGCTCGCCACCGCACCGCACACCGGCCATGGAGTTTTCTTCTCTCTCTCCCCTCTCTTCCATGGCGTCTCCATTCCCCAGCTCGCAATTCTAGTTTAGGGCCAGATTCTTTCTCGAACTGACGCGCCTTGCCCGGTGAGGTGGGTCAACGCACGCACAGCGGCTGGAAGCAATCGAGCTCTTCGCTGCGTCGCGCCGCCGTCGCCAGGGCAGCTGCCGGCGGGTCCTCCGCTCCGCGAGGTGGGTCTCTGCTTCTTGCTCTTGCTGTCTTGCATATTTCTCCTAGCTTTCCTGTCTCCGGGAGGAAATGCATGCGGCGCCGTCGTCCAAGTTGGTTGCTCTGCTCCGGGGAGGCCGTTGGGTTCCTGGAAGCAGGCAAGGCTATCATTGCCATTGGCTAAACCAATCTGCGTGGAATCGCAGCAGAATCCCCAAATTGTGGAGCTGTTCCGAGTAATCCAACCGCTTTTTGCTCGATTCGCTGGGGTACGGTGGGGGCGGACACACCTGTGGGATCTGACAGGTCCGGAGCGTGGTCGCCCACCATCCCCCACATCCTTCCCCCACGTCGCTATCTCTCGGCTACAGCGCCGGCCTCGCCTCGGCGTCCTCACCCTGCGCTGCTTGCCGTGGCATTGGCAACCAACCGCAACCACTCGGGGCTCCGCCTCCGGCTGCGTCCCGGGCCCCGTTCGCCTCCTTTTTCACCACGACTGATTGCTTCTTGCTTGTTTTTTCTCGCGTCCTGTGAGTTGGATTTTGGCCCCGGACACTAGCGCCAAGTGGCCGCTGTTCCTGCAGTGCCCTCGCTTCGTCTCCGCCTCCCCGGGCATTAAAAGCCCCCAGCGAAGAGCGGTGGGTGGGGGGCGCGGCTGTGCGGCCATTGCCTCTGCTTTCTCCGGCGTGCTCTGTTTGTTTCCCTTTCCCTTTCTAACTGGTGGGAGATGCTCTGAACCGGCTGGCAGGAGTTACGTTCTTGGCGCTCCGAGATGAGGAACAAGGCGGCGGCGGGCTCCGGCCTGCAGCCGCAGAGGGCGGCGGAGAAGGGCCGGGGAGCGGACGCGGTGGTGGTGGTGGCCGTGCGCGCCGCCGCGAGGGAGATCTCCAAGACGGCCGTCGTGTGGGCGCTCACGCACGTCGTCCAGCACGGCGACAGCATCCTGCTGCTCGTCGTCATCCCGCCGCCGAGCTCAGGTATATGCATACGGCCCCTCTTCTTCGGCTTTCGTACCGCAACAAATTGTTCTGTACTCAAGCAGAACAAAACCGTGCTGAATCAGAAGCAGTGCAAAACAATGCCTTGAAATGTTTGTTGCACACAAGCAGTACTGCTGTATCATTAAGCTATCTGCCAGTACGGTTTGAATGTCCAAGTCCAACTAATCATGTTTGCATAGATAAACTTTCATGTGTTCTGTCCTTGCTGAATATGCTCTTTTCTTCTTCTTTTAAGGTAGGAAGTTCTGGGGCTTTCCATTCTTTGCGGGGGATTGCGCAAGTGGCCACAAGGCCGTGCTGAATCAGAAGTCAGACGTCTCTGAGTTGTGTTCTCAGATGATGCTAAAACTTCGTGATGTCTACGATCCCAACAAGGTTTGATTTGCATCCTGTCGCCCTTTCTTTTTCCTGACTCCAACTATCTTCAGCCAGCTGGATTTCATTTCATTTTTTGACTTATGTATTGTTGTGTAGGTAAATGTGAAGGTCAAGATTCTATCTGGATCACCTTCTGGTACCGTGGCTACTGAATCAAAGCGAGCACACGCGAGCTGGGTTGTGCTAGACAAGTAATGCCATACGATGCCTTTCTTCAGTGCTGATGGTGTCCTGTAACTTTATCCCTTCTCTTGCATATCCCTTTCCCTAACTAGAGTTTGTGTTGGCATCTTGCTCAGGGAGCTGAAACACGAGGAGAAGCGTTGTCTGGAAGAACTGCAGTGCAATATTGTAGTTATGAAGCGCTCTCAGCCCAAAGTTCTTCGGTTGAACCTGGTGGGAAAGCCTGAAAAGGACTCAAATTCAACTCCAGAGTTACCACCCGAGCCAAGTACATCAGATTCTAATACTGCAAGTAATATTAATGAGCAGCGGAGTTCGATTCAAGGACCGTCTGTCACACCAAGTAGCAGCCCAGAGTCGGAAGCTCCGTTTGACACTACTGATGCTGGAACTTCCTCTGTCTCAAGCTCTGACCCTGCCACTTCTCCATTTTGTGCTTCAGATACGAATAGCTCTTTGACGAAAGAGGCAACCAAGGATAATATCCAGCATTCAGATGCTAATATATCGGACTCTGAGAGTGAAGCTTCAACTCCAGCTGCCTCATCGCTTCAGCCATGGATGGTTGACAAGTTACAGGGTCCTGCATCCACTCGACTACTAGGAAATCGCCCTAGAAGGACACCTACAGCAGATTCTTTGCTCGAGAAGATTGCCAAACTGGATCTCTTGACTGAAATCAATGCAATAAGAAGCAGGTCTGACTTAAACTTCAGAGGGAATGTGAGAGATGCTGTCTCATTGTCCAGGAGGGCTCCTCCCGGACCACCGCCTTTGTGTTCTATATGTCAGCATAAGACACCTGTATTTGGGAAACCACCACGGTGGTTCAGCTATGCGGAACTGGAGCTTGCAACTGGTGGTTTTTCCCAAGCAAATTTCTTGGCAGAAGGTGGGTATGGTTCTGTTCACAGAGGTGTCCTCCCTGATGGCCAAGCAATTGCTGTAAAGCAGCACAAACTTGCTAGCTCCCAAGGCGATGTTGAGTTTTGCTCAGAGGTGGAGGTTCTAAGTTGTGCACAGCACCGGAATGTTGTAATGCTAATTGGTTTTTGTGTTGAAAATAAGAGGCGCTTGCTAGTTTATGAGTACATCTGCAATGGATCACTGGATTCACATCTTTACGGTAAGCTCATTTTCATTGTAAGTACATGCATAAGGGTTTGAAAAAACACCCTTGCTTGAAGGAGGGCGGGGGGGCCTTACAAATAGCTTAGTAAACCATTTACTTATGTGCTATGATACTCTTCCCTGAACTCTTATTGCCACACTTGGCCAAAAGGGAGCAATATTTCTTTGATTTTAACCTCTCTAACTATTTGTTGCACTCTATTAGGTCGTAATGAAGAAACTCTGGAGTGGGCTGCCAGACAAAAGATTGCAGTAGGAGCCGCCAGAGGTCTGCGATACCTCCATGAAGAATGCAGGGTTGGTTGTATAATCCATCGTGACATGAGACCAAACAACATCCTTGTCACACATGATTTTGAACCTCTGGTATGATCATCAGCTCACTGTTACAATATATGAAAGTCACTTTCATGAACACACCGAAATTTACTCTTGTAACCATGTGAAACGAAAATTCTATATAAATTTCTGTAAGTCACTAAGTTGTGACCAAATATGTTATTCCCATTGGCGTCACTGGAAAGTCTTAACTGTCGTTGCATGATGAGGTTGAATTGTCATTTTACCACTATGACAGGTTGGAGATTTTGGCCTGGCTAGATGGCAACCTGATGGAGACATGGGTGTTGAAACAAGAGTTATTGGCACATTTGGGTAAGTGCTCTGATATATACTTTGCCATCATGGTCAGTTATGACTGATGACATTCTTCATATCTGATCCTCTTTTTGACTATCTGCAGTTATCTGGCGCCTGAGTATGCTCAGAGTGGGCAAATAACTGAGAAGGCTGATGTCTACTCATTTGGGGTTGTACTTGTGGAACTTGTCACTGGACGGAAGGCTGTCGATATTAACAGACCGAAGGGCCAGCAATTCTTAACAGAATGGGTAAGATCACCAGTTAATCTACTGTGACTGTTTCCTGCCTGTTAATGCTGGATTATATATTAGTGGCTAATATAAGATCCTACTGTAGTTGTATAACCATGTGTGTTACAAGTCACTCTGTGGTGATAATTTCTGCTTTTCCTGTGTTGAACGTCTCCTAGGCTGTGTTGAACTATTTGCTGGTGGAGTGTTTAACTCTTGTCATAACCGACTGAAGAATTTTTGTTAAGCATCCAACTGGCATGGAACCAACTAACTGCTATATTTGTACTTGTTCATCAGTCATAAATTCAAACTGGAAATAAATAAAATTTTGTGTTTTGACTCGTGGGCGCTGCCATCTCTTTACCCTGATCATGTTTGATTTGCTTGTAACAGGCTCGGCCTTTGTTGGAAGAGTATGCAATCGATGAGCTGATTGACCCTCGCCTAGGAGGTCGCTTCTGCGAAAACGAGGTCTACTGCATGTTGCATGCAGCAAACCTGTGCATAAGGCGCGACCCTCATTTGAGGCCGCGCATGTCCCATGTTAGTCATTCTCAATAATGTTGTTCTTTCTATCATTAAGTAGGAACTCCTGGTACTTGCAGTATATGCTCACACCTTTTCTTTCACATGGCCTAAAGGCCCTCCGCATACTGGAGGGTGGTGACATGGCGGTGGATTCAAGCAGCGATGCTGGGAGCAGGAGCTGGCGGCTGCCAAACGAGCACCAGCATTACCAAGAGCAGAGTAGCCCAGCTCCACATGATTCCCAGCGTGCTCAAGAGACCGCGAGAAGCCCCTGGGGTCAAGATCGACACAACTTGTCTCACAGATACTAGCATTTATATCCCTGTGCAGGATGCCGTTGAGTCTGTGTTATTCATAGTCCTTTTTTGTGTAGCGGCCTCTTCATTCTCTCGTTACTTTTCTTTGGGCCTTTTTGCTACTAAGTCATGTGCATAGTGGCCGAAAATGGTAGTCGGAGCAGAGCTCTGGATTGTTAATGGCAGCAGTAGCAGTAGCTCCTGGTCATATTTGTGTATGGATGGAGGAGGAGGAGAGGGTATGTATCGTCCGATGGTTGTTTATAGTGCTTGCTTGATACTAGCGTGGAATCTCGTAGCTTATTTTGTGGGGGAAACCATAATCAATTGCACGGGGCCTCTTTACAAGAACAATCTTGTTTGTCGGCACTTTATCCTGGAGATCTTTGAACGAAATGGCCTGGCCCATTATTGCGCAAGTGTGCTGAAACTATAGATCACTAACATGGCAATGAACATTTTACCAGCTACGAGTCCATTGCTATGCTGATTCTGTGATCAATGAGTGGTTAATATGACGCGTAATCTATCGGGAGAGGGCTCTCCACCTAAGCCTGTCGCGAGAGCCCTCCCCATGGCCGTCCCGCCGCCTGTATCCACGCCACGCGAGAGCAGTCATCAGGGAGAGAGAACGCTCCCCTCTTTTCCCCTCCCATCTCTTATCCATTCAACGAGGCGAGGTGCGGCGATCCGCCACGCCGAGGGGAGGCGACGCCGCTCGGCCAGTCTGCGGCTTGGATCTCGAACCGAGTCGTCGCTTGGAATCAAGGAGAGGCGGAGCTGCTGCCGCGGGGGACAGTTGCAGGCGACGCCGTCACTGGAAGCGGATCCGCCGGGGGAGGCAGGAGGCTGACAACCCGTCGCGGCAGGCGGTGCCGTCGACGCGCTAACATCGTAGGGAGCGTCGTCGACGAGGGCTCCAGCGAATGCTTGGAGCAGCGACACGAGGCGACGATTTGTTCCAGGTGCAAGTGCAAATCCCCCTACCCTTCCGTCCGCTTGTACCTTCTATGATTCAAATAGGTGTGCATCTCTTCTGAGCCGATTATTATGTATCGATTTCACAGCGGATCCCGCTTTATATCATGGAACAAACTACGAATCGTGTTCATTTTTTTTTCTGTCGACTACTCTAGGGTTTCTTCCCATTAGCGCAGTTATATCTTACTGGCTTTTTGTCACACCAGAACACCCCTCTGATGTTTAGGTTGATAATCTGGGCAGCTTATTACATACATTAGCCACATCGTTTGTCAGGCATCTGTTGCATTTGGATTATTTGTTAACTTGTATTGAGTTGACCAGCATTCTTATCAGTTTTTAACATTGTTGGTGCATGATTTATGTGTCAAATGCGCTAAGCAAAAACAGGCATTAATAACTTGAAGTTACAATCATTTTTGTTGTTTGTGCTAGGTACTAGCCCCTTTTTGAACGAAAACATTATCATGATGATTATTTGTATTAGTTAGTTCTAATTAGGTAGCTTGACAACTAGCTAGGTGCCTTTTTTAACTCAGAATTCACGGTGCTTATAATTTTACCCCTTTAACCATTGATGAAACTATACTAACTTTTTTTATATGTGCATCACCTTTTCTATTTCATATTAGCAGGTCAATTTTTTTATGTTTTATCTGAGAAATGAAGTTGTTTGGTGCCTTTTATTATTAGAAAAGTACGGTGACATATCTGATCCACACCATAAAACAGAGTAACTTATGCGTTTAAATAGAGAAGTACACTTGTGTATGATATTACACATAAGAAGTAACTAATTTGCTGATTTACATGAGATATGAAGTAAACCGCCCCTGAATTTGAACACCTAGAAAGTAACTAGTCCTATATTTGTATTAGATAGGAAGTAACTTGCTCTAGCTTCAGTCACATAAGAAGTAACTAGTTATTTATTTAGAGGAGATAAGATGTTACCTCCCCCTTTATTCTGCTATGTTGATACTGTTAGCTTTTGTGAGCAATTTCAACCCCTGCTTCATCTATTTAGCAAATTTCATTGTGCGACATTGTTTTTACATGAAAAAAAATAGTTTGCCTCCTTAATAGTGTTGTGTCAGTGATGTACAAAGTAACTCCGTGCCTAATTTTAAACACATAGCAAGTAACACCATTATCTTAGTGATACACCCATTATCCCATCATTATTTTATATGAGATTGAAAGTAATTAATCACGGATCCACATGATGAAATAAAGTAACTTGTGAGTTTAAATAGGGAATGAACTTGTATATGATTTTACTTTTTTCCAACCTTCTGCAGGTGTAGCTAAGGCAGCGTCCCTACACATTGGGGTGGAAGCGTTTCTCTTGATATCTAGTGTAGGCACATATTGATCAGTTATGTTCCAAACATATACCTCCCAGCTATGTGCATGGCAATTTGTAAAATATTTTATCGGTTTGAATCACATGTGTATGACTAACTCCTATCTGAACTAGATGAAAGCAAGCTTTTGTAGAGATCGTTAGGAATTACACGAAGCCCAACATCTTTGTGTGTTAATTGCATAGTGCAATCATATTAGGCTGGTAGCTGGTCCGTCTTGCTTTTATTATTTTATATTCTGGTTTGCATTATCAGGATAGACCCAAAGTTGTCTTGCTTTTCAAATTTCCATTTGGGACAATGTGATGCCCTCCATGACTAATCTTATTCATAAACACCTGCTGTTCTCATGACTGTGGGCCTGTGGCTTGTTCTCTCTGATGGCCAGCCTATTTGCAATTTTCCTTTCATCCTTATTTGTCCTGCTTTGATGTTACCTCCGATTTGCATTCCTTTTTATGAGGGATGGTAAACAAAAGCTATTTTGTCGTACTTATTGTCACTTGAATCTTTTTTTATCCCTTGCTACATGAGCAAAATCCGTATGAATTGTGGGCATCCTCTCGTTCTGTCTGGTAGGCAGATTACATCTTTTTTAGTGTTTTGTCCTTGGCCTGTCGTGTTGTTTGCTGGAGCTTTTTTATGTGCCTACTACTAGTTGAACATAGAGTGGTTTTTAGTTTCTGTGGGGTGGTAATCCGCTGAACGAAGTCACTTTTAAATGTTTCCTGCCTTGATATGCGGTGTCTCTTGAAGCATATGATATGCTGTATGTCTATTGAAGCAATGAACGAAGTCAGCGGTGCCTCTTGAAGCACAACATGATATGTGTTATGTCTCTTATCTAGGGAAGTTACTTATCGTTCATTTGCATGATGTACATAGTAACTTATCCCTGTTTTGATATGTGTAGGAAGTAACTTATACAAAATTCATATGATAAAAAGCTAACTTTGTCATTAACATACCTGATTTTGAACTCAGTAGAGAGTAACTTAATCATACGACTATATTAGACATATTGTAACTTGTTCCCGGTTTGAAAAATATAGGTAGTATCTAATCAATCAATTATATGAGATTGGAAGTAACTTTGCCCATGTTTTGAAACATGACAGGGTGGTCAACTTTGTGACTATTTTCACATTACAAAAAGGTAACTCCTCACCTATTTATATTACATAGGAAGTAACTTATGAAACAATATAGATGACACAGTAAGTAACTTTCTTTTTTTGGGAAATAAATGTTGTGTTTTAGTTGGGATAAAATGATCACATGCACACAATCATGCTGTAACATTTGTTACTTGGAATAAAATGATCGCATGCACACCTTCAAGTAATCTGAATATATCTGATCTAGTGAAGTAACTTTGTCATTTTATCATGATCTAGTGAACATATCACTGATTTGAAACATTGGAAAGTAACTTATTTTGATACATCTGATATAATGAAGTTGCAATTGTCACTGCATTTTACACTTTTTTCTTCTTTTAGTGACCATAAACTTATTTTTTTATGGCACCGTATCTTTTATATAGTATCTTTGAAAAATATTTTCATTACATGCACCTGGCATTTTTACCACCATATATATAGCATGTGTGTTTTTCACCTCTGCTTTGTGTGTTCAACTAATTTGATTTAGAAAGTGACTTTGATTTGACCTAACTAAGGTAGAAAGTAACTAGTCACTCATTTGGAACACATAGGAAGTAATTTTGTAACTGATCCATATGACAAATGAAGTAACTGTACATGACTTGGAAAAGCATCCGGAAGTAACTGATCACATGTCCACATGAGATTGAAAGTAAACTTTTGTTTTTCTCTCTTCTGAAAATAGGGCTCCTAAGTATGACTTTGTTTCTTATCCTTTTCAGGGATAGAGATCTAAATATGAGGCGCAAGGAGAAGTATGTTTTATTTTGGTGGGGAGGCGATACATTCTGTACATAGTGTGTTATAAGATTGCCTGTTGATATGATTTAGTCATCGTCTGATGTATGTACCTCATTTCACTTTGAAATCTGGATTATAGCTGATAGAATTGTGTAAGAAGCTGTTGTGTTAGTTCAAAAGGATGAATACCTGGAACTGCTTACTCTCCCTTTTTGTAGATGTTTGTATCGTCATGTTTTTTTTCATTGTATTTTCCATCTGATTTTGAACTATTTTTTGCCCTGGTTCATGCCTGGATCTTGAATGCGTTCTTGACGCTCCAGCGGCGGTACAGCGTCTGCACCAAATCCAGCGGTTTTTTACTTTTTCAAGGCCCATGTGTTTTCTTGCGTCTCCTTTTTCGCGCCAAAATTTCCCGCGCAGTTGACGCACTCCGCCTCGGCGCATACGTAGTTGGCGCGCTTCCGCCAGGAATGGAGCGTGCTCTCTCCAGCAGGAATCTCGTGCCTGCTGCTGCCCGTTCCATAAATGGTAACAAGGCCAAAAATGGGGGGCTCTCCGGTTACCACTAAATGGAGAGGGCTCTCCACGTAGTTGCCTCCTTAATATAATGTACTTCCTCCGTTCCTAATTGTAGGTCGTTTTGACTTTTCTAGGTTCATAGATATTATTATGCACCTAGACTTTTCTAGGTTCATAGATATTATTATGCACCTAGACATACACTATATCTAAATGCATAATAATGTCTATGAATTTAAAAAAACTAAAATGATCTACAATTTGAAACGGAGGGAGTATGTTTCTCGCAGTTTTTGCCATTTTAGCCCTTCGCTGTTCTGCACCAGTTTTGCAGCAACATGCAAGAATTCAGTTCATGGTGGCTGGATGAGCAGCTGAAATGCTACTAGCCATGGAGGGAGGAGGGTTTTTCTCATCATCAGCATTAGGATCTGCCATGGCCTTGCTCTCTACTGCTTGGAAGGAAAAGGTGAATAAAAGCACGACAAGATGCATGGATACCACATACCAGTACCACAGAGGCACAGACGACCAAGCAAGTTCACACGACAAAGACAACATAGACGACAGGGTTCTACATGAACCTAACAGAGACAAAATGAAACACAAGCAGCTTCTTGCTAGCCACATCTGACCAATGCCAACCTTCTTGCTGGCCCAGCTCCCGGACGGCGGATGCCTCCCACGTGTCACGTACACCTGCATATAAACGCGATGTTCATGTATCAATGCTAAGCAGTTTTATTTATTCAGTTACTTCCAATTGGAGTATATCAACAATACAATGTGAGCAATTATTGATACTCAATGAGAATATATAATAAGAAATGGATAGGTAATGATCAACATTTAATAGGTTGCATGTATGAAGCCGAATATCTTGCTCTTAATGCCGAATTACTTAAAATTTCACCACACCACTCTTCATACGGTTCATGCACAACTTGTGGTTTGGATTGTTGTGGAACAAGTTCTTGAACACAGTGCCACCGGTGAATACCATCTTAGAGCAGACAAGGGGGCAAAGCCCCCCCCCCCCACCCACCCACACACACATTCGGCAAGATGGACTGGTCGCTGAAGACCGAGTGCTTTCCTTTGAAGTTGAGGCTATCGGCCCTTGATGTGAAGTAAATGTAGGAGGGGCCTCTACTATAACTTCGCGTGAAGTTGAGGGGTGCCATTACTTGCGTGATGGTGTCGTCGAGGCAGCCAAAGGTGTAGGGCAACAGAACAGTCCACATTGATCTGGAGTTCACAACCATCTTCAAAAATGTTGCCGCTAGGCTTTGATAGTTGTCTACAAGCCCTACCATTGTCAATGACTAGGTCGATGTACTGGTGGATTGAAACAGCCGTCTACGTCTTGGGGGTTGTAGTCCCTAAGGATCCTATACCTTATCATTGTCTCGTTGGTGGGCAAACATTAGGTGAAGGCCTTGTAGTTGATCAGCTTTGTGACTTGCTCGAAGAAGGAGAAACTGCTAGTGACCTAATCGATTATTCCCACTTCTTTGTCCAATTACCACACTGAAGAGAAGGCTAAAGTTAATAACCATATCCTGCTCGTTCCTAATAATAATGTTGTTCCACACCACTATTCCAGACGTGTATGCCCACTCGCTTCTCCATGCAGTTGACAAAATTAAGCTTAAAATAGAACGTGTTTGATGGTAAAAATACTTTCTTGATGCGCAACTTGCATGATGGGCAATGGCACAATCGGGGGGCACAGGGGCCATGCCCCCTCCACACCCACGACTAACTATTTACACTAAAAATGTCAAATTCTAGACATCCTTCCCTTGTATAGATACTGCTCCAAGATCTTGTATGCGTGGAGAGATGAGTGCATTGGTATCAGGTATGGTTTGTCTAGCTGTGTCGTGTTCGTGTACCTAATCAATCTCTGCCTCTGCGTGCTTTTGCGTTCCGTAGCTGCAATGGGCGCGAGAGAGAGGTTTGCCCGCCATGTCAAACTGGGCTCGGGGCGGATGAGCTTGACAGCGCCGACCAACAGTCCCACTCGCGCTCGTGGCTCGCTCGCCTCATGCCTTCTGCCCTGCTTTGCATTGCATGCTCCTCTGCACGCGTCTTGTTTCCTCTGTAGGCGAGGCAAGGAGCCATACACAGTCCCAAAAAAAATATAAAAATGCTATACTGCAAGTAGCTCCCTGATCATATTATGAAGAAGAATCAATAATTCATCACCTTTTTTATTTCCTAAACAAGCAGAGAAATACATAAGCCATGTGGTCGGCCAAGGTATTTGCACGGGAAGCTCGCTCGTGCAGTCGGGAAATTTCGAGTATCTTACGAAGATTGACGTTCCAGCACCTAATTGGCGCTACCATGGTGGTCTTGTTGCTATTGGGACAAGAAAATCACCACATTGTTGGCATATAGAGAAATTAAACTCGATGGCGTGCCCGTCGGCCTCGGCGTTACATCACTGTTCGTCTAGTCCTAACTCAGTTGCACACCCCTGCCCAGGGCAGTAAGAGACTAAGAGTAACCGGTGGGTCAATGGCCCGGATGAAAAGGTTTTGCAAGCTCTTAGTAATCTGATTCTAATCTAACGGGTCAATGGTCAGGACGAAAATGAGTAGCAAAAGCGGGGTCACCGACTCAGCGTGACGTATAGTGTGGGACGATCTGGCACTGTACTCAATTCACGATAGGACATTGAACTCCACCGATTTAGAATTTACATGGCCATCTGTAATCCTCTGACCACCTAATCTTTTTTCACAAGCGTGCGACCCAACACACGGCGAGGCACAAACAAGCGCATATACAACGTGCATCACGTACGGTAAAGCAAGGGACGGGATATGCTGATCACAGATGTACGTGTATCGATTCGCCTTCCTCCGGCTAGGCCGTAATAATATTGATGCCACCGTCGGCCACCTGCTCCTCCACAGCACCGCCGTGCGCGCGCCCATCCTCGCCGCCGCCGTGGCGGCGCAGCACGCCCTCGAGCACGCCGAGCAGCTGCTGGGGCGCGACGAGCTGCGGGAAGTGGCCCACGGAGTCGATGATCACCACGTCCGTCGCCGCGGCGCGCGCCATCAGGCGCCTCATGTGCTCCGCCACGCCCGGCGGCGCCGCGAAGTCGCCCTCCACCTGGACGATCGTGCACGGCGCGGTCACGGCGCCGAGGGCCTCCCGCTGGTCGCCGAGGAAGATCATCCTCGCGACCTCCAGCGCCACGCCCGGGCGCATGGCGAGGAAGCTCTCCTCCACGGGCGGGACCGAGGCCGGGTCGCCCACGGCGTTGGGGACGAAGCCCTTCACCCAGGAGACGAAGTCAGACGACATGGCGTCCAGCATGCCGTCGATGCCCGCCTTCTCGAAGCCGCCGACGTAGCCCTCCTCCGGCGAGTTGATGTACCTGAATGATGGAGGATAGAGGGACCACACGTACGTGTACGTGTCAGGAACAAATTTTGATGCTATCTAATCTAGCAATGGAAGATAAAAAGGCTGACGGCAGTGAACGTGATTACGACATGGACTGTACATGCACTTGAATAAAGGTAGCTTAATTTTCAGCAGACAAAACGATGTGCCGGCTGCCGGGGCCATACTGCTGTAGCTGTGGCGAACAAGACATCAAGATCATGACTAAAGTGTGTGTGGCTGATGCGTATCACTGGAGTGAACATATGAATCCATTAGTTGGCTGGTCAGGTTTCGCATCACTGTCTGTTACATTCTCAGTACAATATTTCTTTTTATTCCATTTTCCCCTTAGAGTTATCCTTTTTTATGTTTACGCAACGTTTTAGGAGCTTCCAACGTTTGATTTTTCAAACCTAAATAACCTTAACATTTGCGGCTCATCAGATTACATCTGACTTTGTACTAACTAATAATAAATCAGATATGGTGTTGTTTGAGGCTCTAAAACCGTGATCTTTGTGTTTTCTAATCTTGTTCCCTATTTCTGTGTTTTCTAATCTTTTTCAATTCACCCTAATTTCATTTAATTTGATTAATAGTGTTGTAAATAGAAGTTGTACTCCCTTGATCCATCCATATAAGTCATACTACTTCGGTATGTGAAAGTCTTTGAAAGTGGATTTTGACTATTTATTCCTCTTAAAAGTACATCATTAACTGGTATAAATTTAAAAGCAAATTTAATATCAATCTATCGATACGATTTTATCCCATTAAACACGTATATCATTTGATTAATTGGTCAGAATCTGCAAATTGTCGAGTATATAAACTTCCTTTTTGCCAAACTTAAAATATCTACACTTCACATGGATGGGCTAATTAGTACAGTGAAAAGACCCAAGTGGCCATATAGGAAAGAAAATGCATGTATTGGTTGCGTCATGAAGGCCGCTGCTAAATTTCCAGAGGCTTCCCGGTCGCTGCAGTGACCGGGACTGGTGCATGGCCGACTGCTCTAACACGCTGAGGTGGAAAGACGTCGACATGCCATAACTTACAATTAAGACCCAAAGGTAGGACGATGAAGATGAAACGAAATTTCATACCATACTGTACATGTCAGGACTCGGGAGGAACTGATCTAATTTTTTCCTCCGGAACATGGAACAATTTTACCTCATATACCATATCAGAAATTTAGCTTTCCTTCCCATTGGTGTGGCTCAGGATCACTCCCATCTACCATGATTCAAATCACCATATCCATCTATTTTAGATTAGATGTTTGTATTTGTATGCATATCCTCGGTTTGGTGCGGAGGGCTAGAAATTTTACATCTTGTTCTAATAAAACTTTGCTAATAACCATGCTTTTGGTAGCGAAGCAGCCACCTGGCTCGCACATGGATGAGGCATGCACGCATGGAAGGAAAAGCAGGAGCGGCCGTGTTGCTCCGTCCTAAAATACTATTCATTTTTATTTTTTCTATGTAGTTTTTTATGCATATATATATATATATATTATGTCTAAATACGTAGAAAAATTATATATTTAAAAAAATTAAAATGAATAGTAATTTGAGATGGAGGGAGTAGCTCTCGCCTAGGGGACGCGCAGAGGAGGACGAGGTGGGAAAAGAGGTCGGGCCTCCTGACGGAGGCGATGCAGGCGGCCATGGCGGACATGGAGTGCCCCACCATCACGGCGCCCCGCACCCCCTTGTTGTCCAGCAGCGCGATCAGGTCGTCGGCGAATCTGCCGAACGTGTACCGGCCCTCCTCCTCCGGCTGCTGCTCGCCGCCGCCGGTGAAGTCCCAGTCGAAGAGGATGACCCTGTTGCGCTGCGAGAGCGCGGGCAGGAGCTTGTCCCAGAGCGCCTGGTTGGCCCCGTAGCCATGGGCGAGCACCACCGTGGCGCCGCCGCCGCCGACCACCTCCCGCACGTTCGCGTACCACCGCATTGCTACCAAGCTTTCTCGCTCGATCCGTGCCCGCTAATAGCCACGGTGTATTTATAGCAGGAGCCAGGAGGAGCTCATCGCTGCCCGCCCGGCGTGTCGATATATCACGATCGGCATGGGTAAACAACACGACCGACCGGAGCGGGCACCGTTAATTGGTGGTCCTGGTAGTCGCTAGCTGCCCCCGTCGCTCTCAAGTCGGGGGAAACGGGAGAAAGAAAATGGAAGGAAAGGAAGCATCTATCCACCCATCCAAGATTCCGCTGCAGTCCCCCAGAAAGTGCTGCATTGTCGTGTTGCCGGGCAGCGGTGGGTGCCAGGTCAGACAAATCGCACGGAAACAAGACCTATCACCTATCACTTGCCAATATTATCGCCTTGTTTTTCTGCAGTGTCGAGAAACGATTGCTCAACCGCTGCTAGCTCATGGTTGGTTTGGAGTAAGTTATCAACAGCAGCTGACGGCGTCTTCAGTCTTGACTGACTGAATGCCTACTTTGCCTTATTCGAGTACCAAGGTGTCTCCGATCTGAGCTGAGGCTATCAAAATATCGCTTCAAACGTGGAAAAGTCAGGCAGGCTACCTATATCTATTTGGTTTGGCCAGTTCTGCAGGCAAATAGGCACATAGGAGTCCATGGCTGCTTTCTTTTATTGGTTATTTATTTTTAAAAAAAACTGAAAGAAAGAAATCCCAGAGATAAACTGGCCACAAGATGCATGCATTTTCAACAAGTCCGCCCGTCCGCCTCATGCATGTCACAAGTGGCCAAATTGTTGTCTACTACCACACTATTATATCCATCAAATGCCTCCAAAACTTAACTTTTCGTTGCATTAATTATTGGTGCCGGCCGGCCTTCGATTTTTGTCGCTATCACATGAGTCACGGCTGCTCGTGAGAGCGTGAGAGGTTTTCAGGAGTCTTTATTCAACCATTCTAAATTTCGGTTGCATATTACTCTTGTGTGTGCTAAATTTCGGCTAGACGGCTACTAATACTTTTGCAGTGTTTTATAAATCTTGCATGAAAAAAATATTAGTCAAAATTGTGCTTTGAAAACTATGCCAATATCACACACGTATTTGTGTAAAAATCAACTTATAGACTATGAGATTGTGTACGCCGAGGCTCTAAAAGTCAAATAAACAGTCCATACCATGTGTGCTTCATCTTTTAGATCCTTCCTAGATTCCACAATCGACCTTCCACCATATTTTTTTTCAGTTTTTGATCCAGTTTGCCTTACACTATTCCCTGTGTTAGTTTCATAGAAGTTTCATGCATGTTAAATGTAGTGCCATGATGACATGGCAGAAAATTTAAGGGGGGGGGGAGAAGGAACTAGTTTCATCTACATAAAACTCTCTTGGCACGAAAATCAACTCTGAATGTGTCATGAAATTAAATGTTATGTGGTGCCTATGAAACAACAACATAAAACTGTGCATTGGAGGGGTAGTTTCAAACACAATTTTATTTATTCTTGATGATGTGGCTATCTTAGAAACATCAAAATGAAATCCTCCACTGGGATTAATTTAAAGGCAGCCCAGAGCCCACAAACAGAAGGGCCATTGGTGCCTAAAAGATCGATGTTATTATGGTACATATTCATCGATCATAAATCCCCACAAAGTGTCCCTTTATGTTTGTCCTGAGTCAAATTATTTTAAGTTTGATCAAGTTTATAACAAAAAGTATTAATATTTATAACACTAAATAGGTATGTTATGAAAATATATTTCATAACGAATCTAATAAAACTAGCTAGAAGTTCCATCGGATGCATGCATGCATGCATATCCCATTGCCCCTGCTGTAACTTGAGGGTAAAGCAAGCAAGCAAGCAAATTTGCTTCATCTACCTTGGCCAATTGAATCTCGACAGGGAGGGGAGGAGTTTTAGAGTTTTGCATGTGTTGTGTCAACCTCATGCAAATATAGGCAGGCTAGGCACAGGATTCGCAGGTGATGATAGGTGTACGTTGTTGTCGAGCAACTGTTGTTGCAGCTATCTAGATGTAGGCGCACGTTACTCACAGTACGTGCGTGCAGGGCCATGTGCCGGCGCCCCATTCGCTGGATCCAACAAGCTCGGAAAGAGAGAGGGATCTGTCGCGTTGACGTTTGCGGCCGGCCGGCCGGCCGGTGGCGGACGTGCACGGCAGCACGGGGCGCGCGAAGCTAAGGAGTTATTTGGCGGCGCTGCCGCGGTGGCGGCGATGGGACTCGACTATCGATCAAGAAGGGCGCCGCCGCCGCAGGGTGCACGTGTTTTCCTCTCCCTACTGCTCTTCTTTTCCTCGCGTTCCAACCTGCAAGGAAGGCACGAGTAGTTGTGTGCCTTTGCTGTCTGCCGCTTCCGTTATCGGCAGTTCTGGTCTGACAGCAAGTATGCATGGCTTGGCAGGAGAGCATGAAGGCAGGTCACAACTAGACGTGACAACGTTCTGGAGAAGCAATCTTCGGAAACCACAGAATCGTATACCTGGGCAGTGATCGACGGAGAGAGCCAGCAGCAGGTATGTGAATCAGCTAGATTAATTGTCGGCGCAGGAATCGCAATGACAGCTACAGGACATGAAATGAACTGCATGTGTGTGCACTCGTCGATCATTCCGGGCTTTCACATATGACATGCGGGGGACAATCTTTGGTGCAGGAGATTGGAGTATGCGTGATGATATGTTATCGTAAAAAAAAAACGGAATTCTGTCATGAAAACATTATAGTGACTTTTCTTTTTCTGTGCCACAGGGAGCATCGCAGGTTTCGTGCCATAAAATGTTCTTAAAATTGTCACTGGACATAGCACATTTGTGACGTTTTATTTACGTCATTGAGAGGTGAGGAGATGCCACAAAATTATACATATATATGTACATGCTCAGGAGTACTTTTAGCTAGGGAGGTTCCTCTTTTTCACTTTGAACTGAGGATGAAGATGATCTTTGTAATTAGTCATATTCTTCTAATAACCATTTTTCAACATGAACTAATGAACTACTACTTAACATGTCCAGGTTACAAAGTAAATTGATCTTCCATGCTGCAATGTTTTGGTGCCCTAATATGTACTTCCCCGTCCCCCGTTCCAAATTGCAGGTCGTTTTAACTTTTCTAACTTCATAGATATTATTATGCACCTAGACATACACTATATCCAAATATACACTATATCTAAATGCATAATAATATCTATGAAATTAAAAAGAATAAAACGACCTACGGAGGGAGTATTTGCTAAGAATACTACATGAGAAATATAAAAAAGTTCATAGTATACGCAGTCACTTGCCCAAGGCCCATGGCCCAATGTACTGCTGCAGCCCAAGGCCATGGTCCAATGTACTGCTGCAGCCCAAGGCCCTTCTAGTACATGCGTTTGATGCTGTTTCTTTTCAAACGGAATTCCTAACCGTTACTCGTTTCATCGTTTGACAACTAGTGCGTGCTAGTTTTGCTAGTTGCTTTCGCAACAAAAAAGAAGAAGAAGAAAAATTGCTAATTGCTCATAACTTAAGACTATATATGCACCAACTGTTTGCAAACTTTGGCGAATTTTGAAACGATTTGTTCTTTCTTTTGGAAGGTTAAATGAGGGCAATCTGCCTGAATTTTCCAAAGCTGTGCATGTTCACTTTAACCATTTTCTAAAGTGAATAACACAAATTAGATAACACCAACTGTTGACCATGAACGCAAAATGAGACGTGAACACTTTAATTACCATGTTTGCAAAGTTTGATAGATTTTAAAGTATATTTGCTATTTGTTTGGGAATATTAAATGATGGTAAACCATCTAAAATTTGTGCACGGTTTGCTAGCGCTGCAACGATCTACCGACGACCAGGTACTATTGGCCCGATTAAAAAGCTGGTAGTACTTTTTTTTCTTCTGACCGTCGTCGAGTCCAAGGATCCTCTCCAAATCAGCTATATCACTTGTTCTTCTCATTCCCAGAGTCATGTATCAACAGCAAAACAAAGCGGTACCAAGAAATCAATGCATCACCATCAGCCAACACCGAGAGAATGAGAAGTTACATATGGCACAAACAAGATAGCGCAACAGGACACACAAGAAAAGAATAGCAGGGGCAATACATTGGACAGGAGAAATCAAAGATGGAAAGTAATCAGCGATGGCAAAATTGTAGCCCTAAACATTATGTGCACTAACTGAACATGAGAACAGAAGTAATACAAAATAATATGTCCCCAAATTCCCCCGTGAGTGTCAGTTTGGCCTGATCGCCACGAAGCCAACAGCTGTGCATCTTGTCATGATGACATGACCAGCAGCTTTCAAAATACCTTGGAGCACTGCATTGTCTTGGCCAAGGCACTTTGCAGACACCAAGATTACTGAATCACACACTCACATTTCCTGAAACCATCGTTTTCTAGATCATCTTCAGATAGGCCATCATCACTGTTAAAACATAAATCAATCATCAATGATCAGACAGTAATACATCCAAAATCATACCAACTAAGAAAGCAGAATAAACTGGACATGTCTAGTTGAGCTCCCACCTAAAACTATTAGAGAGAAAAACAATGTCCGAAAAAATAGCACCATTGTTTTTTTTATGTACAGCAAATTCAATATCCAAAACAATGAGAGAGTCTGAACAAGGGTGGAGCAAAAGATCGTATGAATCAATTCCAACAACCATAAAATTTTAGTCTCATAGGAAAAGGAATCCATATCTAGAAGTGTAATTCAATTAAACATTCTGGTAAGAAACAGATAGTTCAGCCAAGACAAAAACTACAGACAAAGCCGAGATACTCGATATCGTATCAGAGCTTGGTTGATGAGCTAAAGCAGGCATATTTTGGTGAGTGCGACAAAACCAAGGAATGGTACTTAGCATACTACAATCAGCATGAAATTGATGCCACAAGCAACTATGATCAGAGGCAAGGAACAGGGCAGTTTCTAGAAACAATGCCGAAATATTACCTGACTTCAAATTCTCTTATCTCGAAAAGTTCCTTCCCATATGTGTCCGTCCACTGAACTTTTCTCCGCTCCACACCAGATCTCAAGGTTTGCACCTCTTCCAGCGACTCGCGCGGCTCCTCACTACAACTTAATGTAGAACACTCTGAAGAATCCCTTTTCAGGTTGCTCTTAAGACAACCTTTTATACCACTTCCATTGATGGAACCATTAGTTGTGGCTGTCCCAGTTGATGAGCTGGATGGTTGCTCTGATGAGCTCCCAGGCGCATTACTTGAGCCCAATTTTGGAGGAGATGCCCCCACAAGCCTAGCAGGCGTGCAGCCAAAGCAGATAAAGGAGGCGCATTTACCAGGAACATCATTTTTCCCTGAAGGCACTTGGCATTCATGCTCAGCTTCTTGACCAACTAGCCTATAATGACTGCATGTTGACCCCTTGTCGTGCTTCTCTTCACCTTTCCGTCCAAGCAGCAAGAGAGCAAGGCCATGGCTATATCCTGATGCTGATGATGAGAAAAACCCTCCACCCTCCACGGCCAGTAGCATTTCAGCTGCTCATCCAGCCACCATGAACTGAATCTGTGCAGGTTGCTGCAAACCTGATGCAGAACACCAGAGGACCAAACTGGTAGACACTGGATACACTGTAGATAATTTTCAACTTCTTCTTTGACGTCGCACAAAAAGGTTCTCAAGAAGAATGCTGTAATATCAATAAACATACATTAGATTAACCAGTAATTGATCATGGGATCAGCATAGACATGGACTTAGCAGGTAAAATGTTAATTGGCATTTTAGTGATCTAGTTTCAGCACAGCTACACAATAAAGGGCCAGGCAATTCGTTGAAAGAATTATAATATAAAGTGCCATCAAACAGGCTGTTTTGTAAAAAAGCATGGATATTCGTTGCTATATGCAGTTGTTAATGGTTTTCCCCACCAAATATGCTTGGACCTAGAGCTCACTAAGACACTGACTGTGTGAAGTTGTGAACCATTACGCTGTCGGCAAACACGAAGAGTAAACAATACAGTCACTAATCATAGCACCAGGACTTGATTGGCTCGCAATGCTACAAGACTGAAAATCCAGAAGACCAGAACCATCATTCAAAGTAGGAGATATATCCTATAAAAATAGTAGTAGTACCATTAGCATTTAGGAATACCCAATCTAAGTCCAAATTACATGGCCATGCCACAAGCAAGATCCTATTGTTGCCTCGAAATTTGCGGGGGCAGGAGGAGGAGGAAGCATTTTTGCACAGATCTACGATGAGGCTGCAGGAGCGGACTCAGGACATGTTTTTTTTTTTTTTGCGAAAAATAAATGAAAGGCTACTAGCAACCTTGCACACAGCACAAAAATCCCCAGCGGCCTGGATGGTGTGTCCTATACAAGAAAAAGGGTGGGTTCAGATTTGATGGCTCATTGCAAGCAAACGAAACGATCCTATTCTGCAGAAGACAGGTCGAAACTGGAGCAAGCTGTCGATGGAAGCAAGCAAGGGAAGGTTTCCTTACCGAGGAGGAGGAGACGGAGCAATGGCAGAAGTCCCGGGTAGATCTGCGCTCCACGGCAGGCGAGTCTTCCTCCGATCCGGGGTTGCTTGGCTGGCTTGCTTGTACCAGTGGAGTGAGGCTTGGAGGGGTTGCGTGCGCGGGCGGCGGAGAGGATCCGACGAATGCGGCTGGCAGCCGGAGCGGAGACTGGGGGAAGCAGCCGCCTCTCAGCTTGAGAAGGGAATGGGGAAGACCGAGCAGAGCTCGCTCCGGTAGGGATCAGGGATTCAGGGATGGAATGGAAATGCCGGAAGAAGAAGAGAGAGAAGGAGAAGGAGGAGAAAGGAAAAGCGAGAAATAAACAAATAGATAAAAATAAGAGAAAGTTAGAGGGGTGTGCGGGGAAAAGAGACACGGGGAGAGTGGACTAAACTGTTGAGGAGAGAGAGAGGAGGCCAGCCAGCCGGCATGGCAGCCAGCTTTGGGAATAACCGTGGACCGTGCGTCCCACTGGCCGGTGGGCCCAGCGGAAAGCGGGGCGGGCATGTGGGTCCCGCCCCGTCCCGCGCGCTGGTGGTGGGTGGACGGGCTGCTGGGTCGGTGGGGCTCGGATCGCGAGGGAGGAGGGGTTGGAGTTTGACGCGGCTGCGGCCTGCGGCCTCCTGCCGGGGCGTTGGATTCGCGAGGGGGTGGGGGCGGGATTTCCCGCGATCGCCGGCTTTCAGCTTTGATCGCCGCCTCAACAACTCCCTCTCCAGGTTGGGTGTGTTGGATCCGAGCTGCGGGGCCCCGCCAGTTTGACAATGCTGCGCTAGGTCCAAGTTGATGAGGAAGTGCAACGATACCGGCAGCAGGCAGCGCCTCCTCTCCTCGCCCATGGCCTCTCCGCCTCTACGTCGCCACCTCTGGCCCTCTGCCATGCCATAGGGATAGGGGTTTCATCGTTAATTCGTTATCGTCATGATTTTTCTTTGTTATTTGCTTGCCACAGTGCTAACCGCATGTTCTTTGAAAAGTCTTTAAAAAAGGAGTCAACGGGCTAAGAAAGTTCACCGGAACATCCATTTCTTCAAAGATGATAATACAAGATCAAGCTATCAACCACATCACCGCATGTTGGTGATCAGGATGGATACAGTTTTAGAAGGAGAAATGGAAGCACAAAATATTACAATAGCAGCACAGGCTTGACAGAGGAGAAGCTCAAAGCAAACAGCACAGAATAAGGAGAGTGGTCTCTTGATCACTGTGCTCTAGCTCTATGTTGCAAATACCGTGCTCTGATCACTTATGAAGTTGTCGGTCGGTGGCGTCATACCATGTTACCATCAAGATCAGTCGCAACTCGTGTTGTGGTCGAGATCATAGCTTAAATCTATGGATGACAAAAAAGTATGAGGTTATACAAAAATTATAGGCAACAGATATTTAATACTATTAATAATCTCTACAGCTAAAAAAAATCAAAATCGAAACAAAACATCGTACGTCTAAGGTCTTTCGGTCCACCATCTATCGCCCCGTCCCCCCTTTTTTTTCCGCATCGGCCTCCCGTTTCCCCCTCCACTCCACCCTCATGATACCCCCTCTTTCTCATTCTCTTTTTTTCTCTCGAGCCGCCGCCACCCCCCGTCCTGTATCGCGGAACCCGTGTCGCCACCGTCCTCCATCCTCTCCACGCCCCGATCCGATCCATCGACGCCGTCCGTCCTCCATCGCCATACCCGCGCCACCGCTATCCCTCGTCCTCTCCGCGCCCCGATCCCAAAACTCTAGCTAGCCCAAACCCTCGGCGGCAGCGGCTCCGCCGACTGTACACGCGCTGTGTTGGGTTTCCTCCTCAGCTCTGACGTCGCCATGGGTTGCTTCCTCTCCTGCTTCCGCGGCTACCGCGCTTGTGCTAGAGTTCCAGCGTGCTACTAAGTTGAGGACCACCGATGGCACCATGCGAGCCCGCACCGTCACGACCCTCCTCACCGCCGCGGGGGACGCGGAGTGCTTGCCGCGGCGCACCCTCTCCTAGTTTATATCGTTGTCATCATTGCAGTCCTGCAGCTTTGTCCAGCACCTGGCAGAGGTACCGTCTCCTCTCCTCCTTCCTTTTCATATTAGTGAATCGATTGTGATAAAATAATACAACATGCATTGTGCGGCTATGCCATGATTTGTGTGCCTTATTGTGTTTTTCCTTTTTGTGCCCTTTTCCATTCTGAACGTGAATTTTGCTTGCAAATCCGATGAACTATTGCAAAGTCAGTTACCTAGATGACCTTGAGTTCTCCATGTCTTTTAAGTGTTTGATAAATTGCTGGTAAGTGAATTTGCAACAGCTAATTGTGTAAAGCAATTGTATTAGTGAGTGCATTGTTATAAAAAATGACTTGCATTAGTTTTTCTGTCTGGAAACATCTTTGCAAGCTTATAATGCCATTCTTGGAACCTCTCACATGATTCTTTGTTCAGACCATGTGGAAATGGCCAAGCAGAAGAAAAACCTGGTAGTCCATCGCATCACAATAACCTGTTCAAAACACATGCTCGCGGACAGCTCCGATGCATCAGTGCCACCATGCTGGAGGAGTATTGCAAGAACAGCTCCGATGCATCAGTGCCACCATGCTGGAGGAGTATTGCAAGAACGCCGCGTTCGAGTGGTAGTTCTAGCAGATGTTCATTGCCGTGCCTGTCGTACATACATCTATATCTATAGGTTAAACATAAGGTTTGAACAGTTCTAGATATAGGACTGGATACTGAGACGTATCAGACATGGAGAGGGCGTAGTCTACGTGGCAGGACAGGATCTAATCGAGAATTAGGAAACTACTCGTAGCAATTAGAGTATGACTCACTAGTCGAATCTGACTAGTATTCTTATAAACAATCGACCCGTAACCCTGCCCCTGGCAATATAAGGCGAGGCAAGGACATCCTCCAAAGCAGTTCGATACAATCAACACACAGGACATAGGGTATTACGCAATCTAGCAGACCGAACCTATCTAAATCGTGTGTTCGAGTTCACCTTCGAGTTTCTGATCTCGGCGAGCCCCACGCACTAAACACTACCTCGGGCACCCCTCTCGGTAGGTTGCTGGGTCTAAACACCAACAGCTGGCACGCCAGGTAAGGGCTCTTGCTGAGAATCCACTGGCGAACGCGATGGCCCAAGTCATCATCAAGCCCATCGTCGCGTTCAAAATGGGCACGACATTCATCTTAGCTCCTGAGTTTGCGTCGTAGACAGCGCTGGAAATTTCTACCGCCACATTGCGTTGGCCCTAGAGAAGAAGCAGCACACCATCAACCTCCAGCGCCAAGCACTGGAAAATCTCGCCGAGAAATTCGGCGGATTTTCAATTTCTGACCTAATCAGAGGCTGGGAGGACGAGTCTGAGTACAACTCGACTTCTCCCCCTAGTTGAACTGGTTTTCACGAGCTAACACTTAAGCCATCATGCGAATCGGTCTACGATCCAAGTCGATTCCCATTCGGACTCCGCAAGACGGGTGCTGTCTACCAAACTATCCTGTCCAGATCACAATACAACTCGGATATGATTGAGGACCTCGACTACTACTCTGATCCAGACAAGGAGACTCCATTATCAGATCCACAACAAGGCTTGGTGATTACATCAACTCCACAAGGTAGATTCATCTACTGGCCTAACATGAAGCCACCTGCTCTCGCCAAGAATGACGAGTCACACCTTGTCGCCTACCTTGATACCCTCCCGTACTAGGAGGGAACTCCTCTGTCGCTCATCTACAAAGAAGATGGCTCTACATAAGTCATCACGTCAAGTTCAGGAAGCTATTCTCCGGAGCAGGAACACTTCGCCCTAGTTGCTGCGCAAGAAGGTAAAGAGGAAGAGCATCCAGAAAGGAATCATGACACGAATGTCACCCAGATGACATCTCACAAGATGAGCTCACCGCCAATGTCATTGGAGAAGAAACTGAAGCTCAAAGAACTCGACGGCGAGTAAGAAACGCTGGAAGAGCAGAGCATTGCCGCCGCCTTGCAGCTGACCTGCCAATCGTGAACTTGGATCACACGTTTGAAGTAGTTCAATCACGTCAACACCGTACTCCTCTTGCCACCATCGTTTCCATTGATCTCATTACTCGAGCAATGCCACAGCTGAGCTGGCGGAGCGCGCGTACGAGCAACTCGATTAGCAAAACCCGATATATTCAGTTCCTCACACCCTATCCCAGCATGGTAGTAGTCATAGGCGCACTCAATCTAGACCAAGTCAAATTGGAGGCGCCAGACCAGGTCAAGTCGGAGCAGAGGGTAGTCGAGCGGAACCCTCGGGAGGTCGTGGCCACTATGGGCCTAACCTGGAACCTGAACGCTCAACACGTGACCTCCGTCATAATATCAACGCCAAGTCGCGACGCCCGTACAATCATTGACGAACGCCACCGTGAGCGTGAACAAGAAGTTGAGTACCAAGGAGAGGATTCTGACGGGTTCCCCGCCTTCTCAAGATGAGTAAGGAGGACGGTTCTACCCGAGAAATTCAAACCTCCAGGCATCACCAAGTATGATGGCAAGTAGGACCCAGTCCAATGGCTGCGGTGCTACTCACTGTCAGTACAAGCAGTAGGAGGGAATGACGACACCAAGGTCATTTACTTCCCATCTGCATGGAGGCGGCACCACTCACTTGGCTTGAGTCGTTAGACAATAACTCCATCGACATGTGGAAGGACCTCAAGGTGGCATTCACCAACAACTTCGCAGGGGCAATGCATTGTCCTAGCAACAGGATCGACTTGTCTCAAGTCAAACAGCAACAAGGCGAGACCCTGCAGTTATCTACATCGATTCTTCGATAAGAAAGCTAAAATCATGGACATGACGGAGCGCGACGCCATAGATTGCTTTCAGAATGGTCTCTATGACCATCGGATGTTCCAAGATTTTAGCAGAAGACGCCCCGAAGATATCAAATCTCTTAAGATCATGATACAAGCATGGGCAGATGAAGAAGACTAGGAGATCGAGAGGTTTGAGTCTAGTCGCAACAAGTGCCAGAACAACAACAATCATAATAATGGTCAGCGCAACGACAAGAACCGTAACGATCGCCCCAACAATGACAACTGAAATAATTATTCGAGAGGTTAGAATCGCAAGAGGAGGCCATACAATATTGTCGCAGCAATGTCTCAAACATCCAAGAACGGCGGCAGGAATCAAGAAACGACTCTGTTTAGTGAGCTAATGAAGAAGCAGTGCCCATGGCACCCGTATCATAAGCACTCTACGATGGATTGCTATAGTCTACGCAGAGTTATGAAAGATCTACCGGAACCTTCTAGGAACAAGGACAAGGGCAAGGCTAAAAAAAATGAAGATGATGGTGACAACAGCAAATTCCAGAACCTATCCAACACCATCAACGTCATCTTTAGCAGCACACTGGGTACTGCTACTGAGCGGTCCCAGAAGCTAGCTCTCCAAGAGATTATGTCCATTGAACCAGCAACACCTACATTCCTCAAGTGGTCCGAGGTGCCAATCACCTTCTCCAGGAAGAATCAGTGGACTAGTTTATCAGATCCATGGTATCCTCTCGTCCTAGATCCAGTAGTCGCTGACTCCAGACTCGCCAAAGTACTCATTGATTGTGGTAGCGGTCTCAACGTACTCTTCGCCAAGACTTTGAGGAAGATGGACCTCGACATTACTGAAATGCTTACCCAAATGAACTCTCCATTCTACGGGATTATCCCAAGCAACACGGCTGTACCCCTTGGACAGTTGGTTTTGCAAGTTACATTCGGGACCCAAGAACACTATCGGATAGAGTACATTCGGTTCGAGGTGGTAGATTTTGAAACATCTTATCACGCTATCCTCGGAAGACCTGCTTTGACCAAATTCATGGCCATCCCGCACTACGTGTACCTAGTACTCAAGATGCAGGGACTCAAGGGAGTACTTGAAGACATCATATGACTGCGACACGGAAGTCGTGGAACTAGCAGTGACTACTCAAGTGCCAAATTCGATGACGCATGTCTTCGCTGCTTTCAAGAAACTATTCCCGTCAGAACTCGGGATCCCAGAAAAGAAGTCGGGGGCAACCAAGGTTAAGCCGGCAAGCGAAGTGGACATCAAAGTCATTGACCTTGAAACTGGTGATAGCTCCAAGACAGTTCTGATTGGCTCAGGGCTGGATCCAAAATAGGAAAGTGTGCTCGTCAGCTTCCTTCGGGCCAACAGAGACATTTTCGCGTGGAAGCCATCAGATATGCCGGGGGTGCCCAGGGAGTTGATCGAGCACTCACTAAATGTGGATCCCAAAGCTACGCCAAAAAGGCAACGACTATATCAATTCACCCAAGACAGAAGAGGGGCGATAAAAAAGGAGTTGGCCAAACTACTCGCGGCGAGCTTCATAAAAGAAGTCTATCATCTAGAGTGGCTAGCCAATCGCGTCTTAGTGCAAAAGAATAACAACAACGAGTGGAGGTTGTGTGTCGACTACACGGACCTCAACAAGTATTGTCCAAAGGACCCCTTCAGGCTCCCTAGGATTGATCAAGTCATCGACTCGACAGCTTGATGCGCCCTACTCTGTTTTCTTGATTGCTACTCGGGGTACCACCAGATAGCTCTTAAGGAAGAAGATCAAATCAAGACCGCGTTCATCACCCCATACGAAGCTTTTTGCTACACAACAATGTCCTTCGGGTTGAAGAGCGTAGGCGTTACCTATCAACGGGCAATTCAGGAGTGCTTCAAGAAACAGCTACACCACAATGTAGAGGCGTACGTGGATGACGTGAGAAATATCGACGACTTGATTGTGGATTTGGAAGAAACCTTCACAAGCCTACGAGAATTCTGGTGGAAGCTAAACCTAACAAAGTGTGTTTTCGACGTACCATCCGGAAAACTACTCAGGTTCATCATCAGTCACCGAGGGATTAAAGCTAACCCCGGGAAGATCTCGGCCATCACCGATATGCACGTCCCATCATGCATCAAGGACGTCTAGAAGATGACTGGATGCATGGCGGCTCTCAACAGATTCATCTCAAGGCTTGGAGAACAGGAACTGCCCATCTTCAAACTACTCAAGCGGCAAGACAAATTCAAGTGGACCGAGGAGGCAGATCAAGCCATGCAGTAGTTAAAGGACTTCTTATCGAAGCCACCGGTCCTCATAGCATCAAATCTCAATGAAGACTTGTTGCTTTACATCGCCGCGATTACTAATGTCGCCAGCACGGCAATTGTGGTTGAAAGACCAGAACCAGACTATGTATACAAGGTACAGAGGCCCGCCTACTTTGTCAGTGAGGTGTTGTCAGATTTTAAAGCCAGGTACCTGCCAGTTCAGAACCTACTATACACAATACTACTCACCTCGCGAAAGCTACGACACTACTTTCAGGAACACAACATCTCCACCGTCACAGATTTTCCCTTGGGAGAAATTCTCCACAATCGAGATGCAACAGGAAGAATCTCCAAATGGGTGGTAGAACTTGAAGCATTGTCCTGAGAATTCAAGTCAAGGACTGCTATCAAATCTCAAGCACTAGTCAATTTTATGGCAGAGTGGTGGGAAAATCAAGTACCAACGTCGGCAGAGCGCCTAGAGCATTGGGTCATATACTTTGATGGATCACTCAAGCTCGAGGATGCTAGTGCAGGAGTACTCTTAATCTCTCCCAAAGGTGAACAACTCAAATATGTCTTGCAAATCTTCTGGGAGGTATACAACAATGAAGTTGAATACGAAGCGCTTCTGCACGGACTCCACCTAGCTGTTTCGCTGGGAATCAAGTGATTGTTGGTCTACGGAGACTCACTGGTGGTAATCAATAAAGTCAACGACGAGTGGGATCGCCACAAGGATAACATGGATGCATACTGTCTAGAAGTACGCAAATTAGAGAATAAGTTCTCCTATCTGGAGTTCCACCATGTGGCTCGTGACAACAACGTAGCCACGGACATCCTATCCAAGCTTGGATCTACTCGTGCTCAAGTCCCAGCTGGGGTGTTCGTCCATGAACTACATAAGCCATCCATAGTGGAGCTAGTGCCATCAAAAACCACCGATCGAGGTCACGATGCACCAGACTAGAGAACCCCTTCATCGACTACATCAAGGAGCACAAGTTACCTCCAGATAAAACATAAGTAGAACAAGTCTCACGACGCGGCAAGAATTATGTTCTAGTCGGAGACAAGCTCTACAGATGAGACGCATCATCTGTAGTACTCATGGAGTGCGTCTCGCAGCAAGATGACAAGGACATACTAGAGGAAATCCACAAAGGCATCTGCAACAACCATGCATCCTCATGAACGATCGTGATCAAGGCTTTCAGAGTATCGTTCTATTGGTCTACAGTTCTCGCTGATGCTGAGAAACTAGTCTGCCGATGCTAAGGGTGTCAATTTTTTGCCAAGCAACAACACGTCCCTGCCTACAAGTTGATCACCATACCACCTTCTTGGCTCTTCGCATGCTGGGGGCTAGACATGATTGTCCTACTACCTACGGCACCTAGAGGATTCAGCCGAGTACTAGTGGTGATCGACAAGTTTACCAAGTGGATCGAGGTGAAGCAAGTAACCTGCCCCAAGGCCGACAGAGTACTCGACTTCCTCGATGAAATTATCCACCGCTACAGCTTCCCCAATCGTATTATCACAAATCCGGGTTCCAATTTCAACAACCACGGGTTCTAGGAATATTGCGAGAATAGCAGGATTGACGTCCGGTATGTCTCTGTTGCTCACCCGCGGGCCAATAGCCAGGTTGAGCGAGCCAACGGGATGTTGCTGGAGGTTCTCAAGAAGAGATTACACAACATTGGAAACAATAAAGGGGGCAAGTGGCTCAAGGAACTACCCAATATCCTCTGGGGGTTTCGCACCCAGCTGTGCAAGCCTACAGGGCACTCACCCTACTTTCTGATCTACGGATCAGAAGCCATCCTCCCCGCCAATGTCATGTGGAAATCTTCAGTAGTCGAGCAGTATGAGGAGGGGTGGCTGAAGAAACAAGGCGCCTAGACTTAGACAACCTCGAAGAAGCTCGTTGTGCAACACTCGTCCAATCAACAAGGTACCTTGAAAGAATCCACCGCTACCATGATCGCAATGACCAAGAACGTTCATTCAACGTAGGCGACACGATCCTCAATCGTATCCAAGACACCAAGGGACTGCACAAACTAAATTCGCTAGGGAGGGTACTTTCATCGTCTCCAAGGTCACTAGACCTGGATCGTATAGGCTTTAACACCTCTCTGGAGAAGATATCAACAACTCGTGGAACATCGAACAGCTTTGTCGATTCTACCCTTACTTTGCATATCCATGTAAATGGGCCATCGGCCTCAGTTGTATAATTACAATTTAATAGAGCAGATTTATTTTTTGTCGTAAAATGACTACCTATTTCTGCCTGATTGCGGCTCGCAAAAGCAAGTTCGCAGAGCTACTCAACTCCCTAGGTACTATCGTCCAACTCGTAGCTTGTAATCACAAGTCTGTACAAGGCTATTTAGCCTCTGGGACAAAATTGCCCGTGTACGCCTTGTAAAAGCAAGTCGGTAAAAGTATTTTTGAGTTATCCAACTCATTGGACAAGTCTATCCTCTCGACGTCTTTCAGAAAAGAAGACGTCAGCAAGTTCGGAGTTATTTAGACTATTCGAGCTTTTCTTATCTAGACAAGTCTGTCTGACGTCAGCAAGTTCAGAGTTATTTAGACTACCCGAGCTTTTCTTATCTAGACAAGTCTGTATAGTTGCAGCTTGTAATAATAAGTCTGTAGTTCCAGGCTTTCAAGAGCACATCATCTAAACAATCCAGAGAGGTTGCAAAGATAAGCTTCAGTCAAAAAGAAATCCTGAAGAGTCTACTTTTCTAAAAGAAGTATGACTACCCAGATGATCTGAGTACTCGCACTCCACAGTAAGGAGTTGCATCCTAAAGTACTCTACACTGTGTATCTGAGGAGGCTCATAAGAGTAGCCTTGTGTGTAGACACTCACGACTACCGTACAAGCAGTCATCAGGGTAGTTCGCGAGATGCACTAAAAAAAACACAAGTTGACTGCAATGAAAATTGCAGCAACACTTCAAATAATTTACATTTCATTCATATCATGTCTATATTACAATGAACTGATGTTCACTTTTTACATAAGACTACTCAAGGTTTAACTGACTAGCTACCTCCTTTGCGATAGGAGCCAACTCCTGCAGGTACTGCTCAAACTGCTCATCAGAACAGTCTTCTGCGATGCCTTCCGCAATGGGAGTTAGGTCTGCCTGTGGGTAAAAGGATTTCACAAAAGCTAGCAACTGCTTGGAGAACGATTCAGCTATCTTCTGGACGTAGCCGATAATCTAGGCAGGCACCTCCTAGAGTACCTCCGATAGAGGTCGGGGCTCTACGCCTTCGGCATGGGGCTCCACCATGTCTACAATGGGCTGAGCCGCTTTAGTCAGCTCCTTCAGAGCAAGCTTTGTGGCCTCCAGCTCAGCCTCGCGCTCCCGGAGGGTCTTCATGGCATTCACCAAGTTGACTTCTCCGTTTGCGCGCATCTTCCTCTTCTTCTCCAGGCGGTGCTCCAAGTTCTCGTATAGAGCAGACAATTTGTCGTGATGTTTCGTCACCCTGTAGTAGGAGTTCTGCCAATCAGTGTCTTAGCCTTGGAGATCTTCCTTTGTCTTCTCGAGCGCTACAAGAACAACACATGTGGAATTCAACACTATCCAGCGGAATTAGTACTCGACGACTAATGGGGGAAGACCAATTACCTTTCAGTTGATGCTTCAAAGCTTTGTTGCGCTTCCGGAGGTGGTCTTTCTCCTCCTCGAACTGTTGTACGGCGTTGCGGTACTCGGCGGCTTGGCTGTCATATATCATTAGCAGCCGGGAGGAGTACTCTCGCACCTTGGCAAGTTCTTGCTCGAGTGCCTGAGCTCGCATAATTGTGTCTGTATAGCCCTGGAGCATCTCAGACTTCCGGCGGGAGCGTTTGATTATATCCTGCTCGGTACTCTTGTCAAGATACGAGTACTAATTTCAAGTTGTGGACGAAGCAGGAGGAAGCTTACCGTTGCATATTCGCCTACACGGCGGTACATCTCCATCATCGTGATCTCCCTCTCTATTGTGAGCAGCGGGTTGGCGATGAGTTGGAGATCCAGCCACCCATGGTTCTTCACGCTCTTCAGCGATCGCGGACACCATCACCATTCTGAGTGGGCTCAAGAAGAAGTACGAGGGGCACCATGGTGTGAGTATCCATGGTGCTCATTTATATAGTGCAGGTTATGTATCAAGTTTGACTAAAATCTCGTAAGTCTTTAGTTTTAGCAGTATATCTCTGTCACATATGAACGTACCTGAAGCAGTGGGGGACAATAGAGGAAGATCATATTGGAAGGCTGTAAAAGGAACAACTCCGAAGCCATGCATTTTCTATTGAATCAGTTTACTACTATATGTCTATATGCATAATTTTAGTTAGTACTCTTTCATTTTTTTTCTTTGTCATATAACTCATGACTTCTTGTTGTCATGTTTCAGGTACCGAAGGAATTTTACCTAAGTCGTGACTGGTTTGAGGGCCGCAATGTTCACATCCATTGCAAAGTAATATATGGTCGAGAAAACAGAGGGTTGAAGATAGGAATCACTGCATTCCAACCATTCTAGCGGCGGGTTATTGTTACTGTTAATAACAGAGGTCAAGTTAAGTGTATACAATAACTGCAGGAATATATCTGAATATATTGTTGTCACATTTCTCTTGTGATTTATTTCTAACTTTGTTTGTGCTTCAATAATTTAATTATTCAGATTTGTAGTGATACTTTATATACCTTGTATTTACACTGTGCATTCTTTGGCATGCAGGGTGACCAAATCATCGCATACTGCCAAATCTATCATATAACCTTTGTAGCAAATATTGCAGGTTAAAATGGTTTTGGAATCCACTAGCTTCTTTTGATTTTTGGTGCGATTTAATTGACTCCTAATCTCTTTTAATTTCCTGCAGCGCGCAGATCAGCGACTTGGAGAGAAGTCTATTTTTCAGTGGGTGATTGGCATATTTGTACTGTTCCTATTTGACTGGCAACATGATGCTGGACAAGTGCTAATTCTGTGTCTAAATTATCTATCCTACACCTATTCACAACAAGGGCTATTTGAGTGGCAACATTATCATACCACCAGGAAAGAACTGCTGCCTGCAGGTTTGTTTGATCTACTAACACACCAGCATATCATCGTACATTTGTCAAAAACTTCAAATGCTTAGTGGATACACATTGCAGAGAATTTTATTCAAAGTTGTACTTATGTGGGCATAAGGAACAGTTTTCTTGGAACCAAGTTAGGATAGTATAAGAATCAGGTAGACATATTATTACAGAGTAGGCTTTCCTCTGATAATGCAGAAACCTAACTTGAAATTTTATATATGTAACCATAACTGCATTGAGAACATTTTTCCTGCATGTGCTTTAATTTCTCCCACATGCATTTCATTTTCCCCAGTTAAGAAACTAATATGCCTTTATTTACTCCGATGGTTACCTAATTTTATTCTCATAATTTGCATACTCATTGTTTGCAGGCTTACTATGTATGGGTTACTAAAGATATCTGGCCAATGTCTCCTTCCTTATGCACATCACTAATCACCATGTATGGTTTCTTATGCTGTTATGCTGGGCTGATATATTTTAGGCATTAGAATTATGTGCCCATCACCACCAGTATTTTGTCACATTAGCTTACATCTTAGTATTTTTGCTCTGAGAATCTTTGTATAACATGTTCCTCGCAAAATGTTGTTTGTTTCTATGTAGTCTGTATTTAACTCCTTGCTGGTTGTAATTACCTCCCATCATTTTGGGATTTGTGTTGGCCCAATGTTTTGGCTTATGTATCACTGTGCTCTCTAACCCCATTTCCTTTTTTTTTCTCCCTATTTTGGGTTACCGGCTTACTCTTTAGTGTGCTTTGTTTTAGACTTTGTTAGTGATTGCATCAGAACTGATGTTGTATTTGTTTATTTATTTGGCCAGCATCGGTTGAGCTCCACATCATTTCACTCAAACTAATACATATATAAGTTTAACCAAGGATGATAAGGAAACCTTATATATATATATATATATATATATGTATGTATGTATGTATATATATTATCACTTTCACAACGCAGTGTATATTTTGCTTGCTTGCTCACTTTTTAATGTGATTTGTTTTAGACTTTGTTAGTGATTGCATCTGAACTGATGCTATTTTTTTTCCCATCATCGGTTGAGCTTTACATTTCACTCAAACTGATACATATATAAGTTTAACAAAGAACGATAAGGAAACCTTTCGTATATATTTTGCTCTCACTTTCACAAAGTATAGTATTTTCTGGGATTTTTTTTCTGTAAACAGCTGAATGTAGCTGACATTTTGTACCTATCAGGTAATGGGACCGAGGATTCGTTCAGATGGAAGTGGACGCTAATGGGCAAAACACTACAAATTTAGCTTATCTTGCGATTTTGTACCTATCAGGTCGTGGGACCAAGGTAGTTTTCTGAACAAAAACTGGTTTTCCTAAACAGTTTTTTGCTATAGACTTACAATGTATGTCAGGAGTTAGGACTTAGGAGTTAGGACTAACGTTGATGGCTGTCATCCTTGGTCTAATGTTTCGGCAGTGCTTCACTTCACACATTCAGAAGCGCAGTATGGAGAATCCGAAGTAGTTCTTTCGAGGTTTAGATGCATCATGCTTGTGTCCTATTATAGCTATCTATTCTTTCAACTAAAGAGCCACCATGGTATGTACAGCCCAATTGGGTGATGTAAGTAGCCCCACTCCAGATCTCTGAAAAAAGAATTTTCCCATAACAACAGGGCATTTGTTTGGGAGTTTTTTTTAAAGTACTACATTTCTTTTTAAAAGAAACCATTATTATCAGTAATATAAAAGGCAAGTATCATTTATTGAATGGAGTAATACTTTCATGATGGACAAGCATGTAGATCAGTCTATACAATCAAATGTCATGTTGAATGGAGCGAGCTTTATCATCACATATATCTGTAGATCTATAACTATCATTAGTAACAATTGAGCATTAGTAGTACCGCTCTTGACTGCAGGTCAGTATTTGAGTTTATTTGTGTACTGGTACATCATAATTGCACATTAGTATGTTCACTGAAGGAGGTGATGATGTTTCAGGCTTGCAGGCATCTTGAAATCTGAAGTGCACCTGGGCTGTTCTTGCACTGAAAGACGCCTAAACAGGTAAATATATTACTCCCCACAGGTCGCATGACCATGCATTCCAATAAAATTTCATTGCAGTACTGCAAGGCTATTCTTGCATGCCACCAAGGAAACTCCTGTCTCCTCACTTTCTATCACATGGCGGCTGGATGTGCCGGTTTTCGAGACTTCCTTAGGTGTATCGATGCTACTTGTAGTTACACAAGGGGTGAGAACAGATGAGACCATGTTGAAGCGGTCCAGTAGACATCTACAATAAAGAAATTGGTGCAACTAGCAGGTTCATGTTCTGTCTTTTGTTCAGAGCTGTGTGCACCTTCAACACTGAATTTGGAAAAGAAATGATCATGGCTTCTTAGTTGTATCAAATTGATTGATTCCATGTATTGTGAACCTACGTATATGAAATTTGCCTCACAAAATGCTTGTTTGCTTAATTAGTCAAGCACAAATAGCCCTCTAAGTGGTGGTTCATGTGCATATGTGTGTGTGTGCTTGTATGGACTCCCTGCTTTACATCTGCTAAGAGTTTCTGCTATTCCGAATGCACATTGACTTAATCCTTTTTTTTCTTTAAAGAACATTGATTTCATATTAGATATGTAGTTAGATACGCAGTCACTATATGTAAAAATTCGTGCTCACTTAAACACTATTATATAAAAAATTGATGCTTCTAAATCTCAACTAACCTCAAAACAAGATTTATATATTATAGTGAAAATCTTTTGCTGCCCGTAGCAAGCACGGGCACATACCTATCTTTAAAAAAAAAATCAACTTTCACATTCATCAGTATGAGATCGTGTCGTGTTAATCAAATGTTCAAACTAAAATCTCGATTCTACTTATTCATAGACTGAATCACTGATTTCTCCCACATTCGTACTCTTGCGAATTTGTTATATCTACCGTGGGAGCAGCTGCTCGTGCTCCGTATCCCACCACCAATCAGCGCATTGTAATTTTCACTGCAATATAGTGCTGGGCCGTACCATGATGTATGAATACGGGTCCAAACAGATCGGCACGGTTCTTCTATACACAATACGAGCCTGTCAACTCTTTACCGGCGCCCGGGCGGCACCGAGCAGTGAACAGGGGGCCCACGCCAGAACCAGGCCAGCCGCCAGCCGCGCCAGCCTCCCACCCTAATCTAGGTTCCTGCTTGGCGGCGGCGGCGAGCCGACGATGGCGCGGAAGCGCAAGACGGAGGTGGCGCCGCGCCTGGACGAGGCCGACCGCACGCTCCACTCCACCTTCTGCAGCGCAGCCAACTCCCTCTCCCAGCTCTACTCCCAGGCCATCGCCCAGCAGAAGCAGTCCTTCCACGCCGGCGAGCTCCACGCACTGGTACGTAGTACGCACTAATCCAATCTCCTTCACATCTTCCTCGAATCCATGCGCGCTGTCGATAGACCTATCACCTATGGTATGGGTCTTCGACCCTTCGCCCAATTCCACAACGGGATGACTGTGCGAACTGGAATTGGGATGTCCTGGTCCGATTTGGCCTTGTAAGTTCGCAGATTAAGCGAAACATCCGACGAAAGTACAGGCCCAATCACTCGCCGCGCAATTTCAATATTGCAAATTGCGAGATAACACTACAAGTATGTACTTCATAGAGATTAGAGAGGCACATTGAAAATTGAAATGGGTGTCTGCTCTGCCTCAGTTGTGAGACATCTTAACTTTGAATCTCAGAGTTCTTGTTGAGTAGAATTTGTTCTGTCATCCGGAGAACCGGATGCAATCTTTGATTCCAAATGTGCTGTCTTCTTACTGGATTCTCACCTTGTTGATGCAGGACAAGCTCTACCACTGGATCCTAAGAAAGTACGAGGAAGAGTCAAGACTGACCATTGCTGATATAATGGCTCATATCCAGGTACAGACCAATGCATTATGAATTTCAATGTACCTGAAAGTCTTAAAGCCTCGTATGTAATTAGTTGGTTTACTTTACATGCCCATGTGAAAATATCTCTGCAATAAGGATATGACTCAGAATTAGGTGCAGGGTTGTTCCTTTTTAGTATCATTCTGAAGGTCTGAAGCATTGTAAATGGGCTTGCCCATATGCAAATGCTACATTCGAGTCATGTTGGTAGGACGGTGACAGCATCTTACATGTTGCAGATGCAGTGATTCATCAAACTTTAATTTCTTTGTGCAGCATGAGATGGACTACAGATGCAGTGATGCACTTGTTGCCCAAGGAGTACAACAGCAGTATCCTCCGAGTGCAAGGCAGCATCTTGGCAACTCAAGCAGCCAACTCTCAGCTACTTCTCATGGTTCGGCATCTGGTCTTGCTCCTCGGGCCATCAACACTGAACAGTCAAAGAACAGCATATTCTCAAATGCTCTTTCTAGTCCTGTCCGGCGGAGTCTTCAGAGCTACCACCCAACTCAAGCTCAAGTACAAGGAGGAGGCAATGGAGGCCATAACAGCAGGGGATCAGCAAGCCCTGGAGCGCACAACAGGGAGACCAACTCAGCAGGCTCCAACGACACCGCAATGGACATGGTTTCAGATAGTGCAGCAAATGAGTACTACTGAGATGATGGATGCACCAGCAGCACTGTATCAGGATCTTTAAATTGTATCGTTCCATGCATCAAGTGTCCCCCCTACACCACACCATCTTTGCATCATAAAGGGAGCACGGTTGGTTACTTGATTCGCCTGCAATGTGATTCATTTTGCTGAAACTCGTTAGGAAAACAAACCTGCTCCTGACTGCTGCCTAGAAATGTGTTTGAGAATTGTTTGTGTTGAGTAGTACTGTAGTACGTCTTGATGTGTATGAGAAAAAGATCAAATTGTGCAGTGGCGTTATCTATGTTTTAGGTGAAATTGTTCTTGTCATTGTGCTGAATGGCCTTATAGATTTTTTTTTTAGAGGGAAAGGGAATGGCCTTTTCTTTTTTTGATAGCAAAGGGAATGGCCTTATAGGAGTAGTTTGTAAGCGGGGAATGGGCCGATCTAAGCCCACAAACCCTCGGTCGTTGTTGTGGTCTGATATCGTGTTGGGCTGGAACTTTATAAGTGGGCCGCTTATGGTTAATTCTCGGCCTATTGAGAGTGGTCCATAACACCCCGTACTCGGCGTGGGCCTGGACAAACGAGGCCGTTGGCTTGTCCACATTGAATGATTTTATTTGATATTGAATGTTTGGTTAGTTTGATCGAAGTTAGAGTAATAGTTTGGTGTGGAATAGAATTAAAACCACCAATATTTTGCAACGAACATAGCTTATTATAACTTAGATGTGGTTGGACAGTAAGATGAACCGGTTACCTGCTCAGCCTGAGGTTTTCCGAAACGGGGCATTAGTAATCAGCTCACCCAACCAATTTCTCAAGGGAAGGCCTTACATTGCAGTGCCCCTGGCAGGTATACAGCCAGGCCATTTGGACCGTGTGTATCTTCATCGGTGGAAAACTCACCGGTAAGCCACGTAGATCTCGAAAAACGAATCAGGACTAACTATTCAGGATAAAAAGGAGCTCTCTTTAGTCTCGGGTCATTCACCCAGGACTAAAGACCCCCTTTAGTCCCGGTTGGTATTTCCAACTGGGACAAAAAGGTTTTTTTTCTTTTTAAATTCTTTTCTATATTAATGCTAATTGTTGCTTCACATATATATACGCATGCATCCTTAGCGTACACAACTTATACGTACACGCTCATATTGAATGCAAGTCTATATTTTATGATAGTATATGCATAATATTAATTATAACTACTATATATATAATTCTTAGTATATTATACACATCAAACTAGTATTTATACCATTGCTATATATACAATAATGTGCCCTCTTCATTCTTAGGATCCTCCCATTGTGGTGTCGCTCCGTTCGGCTACTGAATGTCCATCATCATAAAATTCTCCTTCGGGATTTATCACCTCGTCCACCAGAAATCCTATGAGAGCTTCTTGGATTGCCAAAAGCCTCTCCTTCTCAAAGAGTTTTTCTCTAATCTGCAACATCTGTAATTTGGAAATATGTGAATGTTACACGAACAATTAAATATAAGGAGCTAGAAAATAATTAATTATTAATAGGTTTATTTTATGTACAGCTATATTATCCGATATCATCTTGTTCCCGCACAAAATGGTACATGTGCTTACAGACGTAGTATCCACATAAATTCTTGTCTTGTTCCTATCTCAAGAACTTTAGTGGGAAAAAGTTATGAAATATTCGTGTTATAGAATATACAAAATGTGCAAACTTCATACGTACCGGAAACGTTGTACTGAATGTAAGTTTTTTTTTGAATTCACCACGGTGGGTCTTACGGAATCGTTTCCATGCGCTGCGAATTAAAATAATGAATGATATAGTGTTAGGTGAAAATTTAGGAAACAAAATAAAAAATTATTACAAGTTTAGCATGTCTTGAATGTCTATATACTCCACCGGTGGTTTCCTTAATGAATCAAACACAATAGCATTGCTTTTATCAATCATAATTATAAGGAGAATCCAATGAAAACTGCATACATAAATATTCATATTAGAACTAACTAACATTAATTAGGTAAGGAAAAGGAAAACGAAAATAGACGGTACCCACACTTACTTAAAGTTGTATGGCAGTAGTATGTGTTGCTTGTAATTTTTTTCTCCAAGAATTTGTATATTACATCCAATGTAGGCTTTAGTTGACCCCGTATCTGAGTTTAGTTAACTAGTGATGGATCCATCAAGTCAATGTTGAAGTACGATTCTCTACGGCACCTTTGAATTAGAAACCTACATAAATTAAAAGATAAAACTAGTGTGAATTAGCATCCTACATAAATTAAAAGACAAAGTTAGTAGGGCGACGCACACACAAAATAATGATCCGCCAAAATTTACATCTTGATAACCACACACTTACAGAACCCAGACGCTGATAAGAGAGACATCAAGGGCATCCTGATGGTACACTTCATATATATCCTTGAATTGCAACCATATGAGTTTCTCACCTTCACCGAAAAAATCAATCGGTTTAACATGAAGAGCGACTATGACCCTTTCCTTGGCTGACTGCTCCACATCTTCGTAGAGAGCTTCCGTACCAATTTAGGCCTGATTAGAGGCTTGCCTACCTCAAAAGGTTATTTAGGTACAATCTTTTCTGGAGCTGGTGGTTCAGCTTGAACTTCAGCAACCGATAGACCTGTATCTTCCATAAACGTATTGACTTGAATTTGGTGTCCTAAGGGCAAAGCTACTATAGCTTGAACGTCTTTATCTGCTTACTGCCCGAGCTGGGAGACAGTATGACTGGAAAATGACTCTGCTTATTTTTTCTTCTAATAAGACTTAACTAACGAACGATCGTAGTTTGATAGTAAAGTCTTCTTTACTTATTTTTGGTGCCAATAAATTTTTTTAATTTTGCTGGATCTACTAGCTTTGGCTCCGTCATCTTCGCTTTTCTTTGTTCAGCTACCTAAAACTATTTCAAGGGTAGTGAACAGATCTCTACCTGAACAGGCTACTGGGCCACCGTACTTCTATTATAAGAATGTGGCTCCAAAAAGTGTTTAGAAAACTATTTCAAGATTCTTTTATGATATTCAGCCCAAATTTTTTGACTCGAAGTTCTTCTGTTCTATCATTATTTTTGGATTCTTAACTCGTGAAGTCCACTATGGAGCGTCTGTAGTCTTTATTAGTGTATCTTTATTATTCTGTTCCACAATTGTAGCATTAAGTTGACCGGTGTAATTTTCATGTCACTCTAATTTAACATGCAAACTATCCAAAAAATTGTAGCAATGAACAAATTCTATTTTTTACCCCTACAATTTATTTACAAACTAATCATACAAACTAGCAAAAAAAAGCTATACGCATGCATGAAAAACTTTTTTGGCTAGCACGATGCTATTTCTATTTCTTACACCTAAATTTATTTACCTTAACTTTTTGCAATAACTAAATATTAAAAATATATTTACTCTATTTTTTCCATACCTAATATTGATAAAGTTTTTTACTTAATACAAATCATATATAACAAGCAAGCTATCCATCAAATTCTAACTCAAAAACATGTATAAATAAAAATTCTCTCCATTCTCCCATGTTCTTAAAAAAATTCAATTTTCTCTATCTCTAAATCATAAAATAAAGTATAATAACAATAAATGAAGGGAAGATTTCTTGCTCGCTATAGAAAAGGAGCCCGAAGTTCTTAGTTTGAGTGGCTCGGGCTCGGGGAGGAAGAAGCTGAATTCATAGACGAGGAGTTTTTGTTCTGGTTGGAAACACCAACCGGGACAAAAACCCCCCTTTTGTTTCCGTTGGTGTTTCCAACTAGGATAAAATGTCCCGCTAAATTTTTATGCCCCACTAGCTGTTACCCTTTAATTTTGATTGTTATTACCAATCGGAACTAAAGAGTCCCTGCCGGTGGTGGCAGTCGGTGGTGGCATTTTGATCGGTACTCAGAGCTTTTAGTCTCAAAAGTCAGGCTTTTAGTCTCAAGTCCAAAAACAATCGGGAAGGTGGTGGCATTTTGACTGAGACTAAAAGCTTTAGGTCTCATTTGGATACCAGGGGCTAAACTTTAGTCCTATCACATTGGATGTTCGGATGCTAATTAGAAGGACTAAATATAAGCTAATTACAAAACTAATAGCGGAACCCCTAGGTTAAATCGCGAGACGAATCTATTAAGCATAATTAATCCATCATTAGCGAATGATTACTGTAGCACCACACTATCAAATCATGGACTAGTTAGACTTAATAGATTCATCTCGCGATTTAGCCTAGGGGTTGTGCAATTAGTTTTATAAGTAATCTATGTTTAATACTCCTAATTAGTGTTCAAACATCCGACGTGACATGGCTAAAGTTTTTCGAACACCCTATCTGTCTCTCTGACACCCAAGGAAATAAACGTCGGAGGGATGGTCAGTTTTCCACGGCTTCCTCAGGCCCCGTTTGGATACTCCTCGCTAATGTTTAGCACCTATCACATCGGATGTTTGATGCTAATTAGGAGTATTAAATATAGGCTAATTATAAAACTAATTGCATGGAGTCTAATTCACGAGGCGAATCTATTAAATCTAATTAGTCCATAATTTGATAATGTGGTGCTACAGTAACCATTTGCTAATGATGAATTAATTAGGCTTAATAGATTCGTCTCGCGAATTAGCACAGGGTTCTGCAATTAGTTTTATAGTTAGCTCATGTTTAATCCCCTAATTAATATCGAATATCCGATACGACAGTCCTAAAATTTAGTGTAGAGTACCAAACACCCTCCAGGGGCCGATGAACGCTGGTAGCACGCAGTAGCAGGACTGCAGTAGGAGCCAGGCAGCCCTAGTAGACCCCTAGTGCTGTGGTCTAGCAAGGATACGGTACGTAGGGCCGTAGGTGACGCGGGTAGGCAGACTGGGGTGCAGTGTAGGCAGACTAGGGTGCAGTGCAGATTGAGGGCCAGTAGGGTGACATGAGTGTGACTCTTGGACTAGTCGCGTCCGGACGGAAATCATACCAGCTCCCAGTTCCACGCAGCGCGCAGGGCGCTGCGGACTTCTCACAGGCTCGCACATCCTTCCATGTAGTCCCATCCCATCCCATCCTTCTACATCCTCCCTCGTCTGTCGTCTCCACCGGCCAGAGCAAAGAGCGTGGTGGTGGGGTGGTGGCACTACGAGTACGCTAGGAACCCTGCGAGCGGATTGGTAGGCGGCACGGCAGGCGTAGCCACCAGCATCGCGAAGCAAAGAAGAGGAGAGGGCTAGGCGGGCTGATTTGAGTCTGAGTATGTAGACGACGGCCGGGACGGGGCGGCAACGCTTGCATCGGCCGCGATGGCTGGGAATGGAAAGCATGCGTGCACGAGGCATGCAGATCGTCCAGGGATGATAGCTTATACACTGCGACAAGCCATATAGGAGTGCCATCTTCTTCTGCATCTCATGTTCGATATCTGGAGTGCAGCTCCACATCATTGCGGTGCAGCTGGTTGTGCTGCTGCCTGCGTGCCTGCATGCCGCGGTCGTGTTAGGTCAACAGAAGTCTACTCTAGCTAGGTGGCCGGTGTGAATTCCTCCAGCAGCAGCTAGGGCCTTGTTTAGTTGGGGAATTTGGGAGGTGCCAAATTACTGTTACAGCACTGTAGCACACTGTAGCGTTTCGTTTGTATTTGTGAATTATTGTCCAAATATTGACTAATTAGGCTCAAAAGATTCGTCTTGCAAAGTACAACAAAACTGTGCAATTAGTTTTTAATTTCATCTACATTTAGTACTCCATGCATGTACCGCAAGTTTGATGTGATGGGGAATCTTCTTTTTGCATAGTGTCAAAGTTGGGAGTTGGGAGTAACTAAACATGGCCTAGGTGCCGAGGAGAACGGACGGACGGACAGAGAGCTGGAGTAGGAGTCGCACTCGCGCGCTTGGCTTCCCGAACCGACCAGATCTGCTAATGATTACAGCTTTTGAATCTTGCGCGCTGCTGCTGCCCAGCACGGGAACGGAAGCACCAGCGTGCCTGCCTTCCCTTGCCTTGCCTTGGCCTCTCTCCTCTTCTTGGAAAATGGAGTGGACAACAGTAGTGAACAGGCGGCGAACAGCCGGTTCATGCAGACGCAGGCAGCGCACGGCGGCAGAGCCTCAGCTACGTCTGTCTGTCCTGGCCTTGCCTGCTGCGTCCCGCACCAGTTCAATGCCGACATGATAATGATATGACGCGTACTTGCATTGCATAGTCGCATTGCTCCCGCTCCTGTAGCAGCCCACAGCACGCAAGCCTACTACACTCCATACCTTCCCCCGGCCGGACAGCACGAACCCGACCACCCGAGCGCCTTGCGGCACCGCCCGCGCGCACGTGTCGCGAGCCGCGGGCGCGCACGCCTTGCCGCGCTTTGCGTCGCCTCGTCCGGCGGCGCGCGGTCCCATCGGCATCGGTATCGATCAATCGTCGGGAGGAATGCAGAATGCCTGTGCCGCCCGGCCCGGGCTGGGCTCCCATGCCTGTGTCCCTGTGCCGGTGGGCGATGGACACATCCGCCTGCCGCCCTGCCCCCACATCCCTCGCTCACGTCGGCGTGTTCTCGGCGCCTACCGGCAGGCACGCCTCCGACCGCGACACGGACAGCCGTCTGTCACCCTCACTCCCTCACGCTCACGTAGCATACGTACCCGCCGGGCGCCGCCCATCCCGGCCGCCCAGCGCCAGGGCCAGCGCCGCCCGCCGTGTGAAAAGGCCCGGCGCCCCCGGTGGGCGGAGCCGGGCGGCGTGCCCCACGGCGGCGCTTCCCACGTGGCGCTGGCTGTCCGGCGCGCTGACTAGTGACGTCATAATCCCTCCCGCGGAAGCCAAGCAGGCGCCCCGACGGCCGGCCCGCGTGGTCAATCACTCGATTCTCAACTCTACTCACCGTGAGCTCTATAGTTTCGGCTTTAGTTTGGTTGACCATGCATTTTTTTTAGAAAATGATCAAGGCATGTATGTATGAGTGTATAGCCCCGTGTACACACTAGTGCACTACCGCGTTACGTTATCTCCTGCGATAAATTAAACATGTGTAATCGAAATGCCATGTGTGTTTGTGACACGATAGCTACCCTTGGACCAACAAAATTCGTCATGTATGATGTAGGTGAGCCGCTTATATTATACTCACCTGTATATGTAGCGTCCATCTAGATGCAGCTAGCTAGCCTTGTTCAATCGAATTAACAAATAATGCATCCACGATGCTTGGACTTTCTTGAGTGTACTCGTGGATCGGCGCAATCCGAATATTTGTCCTCTCTCTCACGCAGTCACGCGTAACAAGAGACATGGGTCGTTGAAATTAATGCATCACGGGGTTTAATTCTCTTGGGTTGGTCATTCCTCGACTGGTAAACTAAACTGTTTGCCATGCCAGCACAGGTCAACCCTCCAATTAAGCATCCTCATTGACTCCTTGCTTAGTAGGGGTCCGTGTTGCTTAAGGGGTGTTTGGATCCCGAGCTAAATTTTAGTCCCTGTCACGTCGAATATTTGGACACTAATTAGGAGTATTAAACATAGGCTAATTACAAAACCAATTTCACAACCCCTAGGCTAAATCGCGAGATGAATCTATTAAGCCTAATTAGTCCATGATTTGACAATATGGTGCTACAGTAAACATTCACTAATGATGGATTAATTAGGCTTAATAGATTCATCTCGCGATTTAGCCTAGGGGTTCTGCAATTAGTTTTGTAATTAGCTAATGTTTAGTCCTCCTAATTAGCATCCGAATATCTGATGTGACACAAACTAAACTTTAGCTCCAGAATCCAAACACCCCCTTACTAAGTTAGGATACCAGCAATTGTGAATTTATAAGCACCGGTAATTCTGATCCTATCAACCTTTACGTTCTGATTATATCTTCCTTTTATTAACTTGAGCTAATAAGTTGCTAGCTCGTGCTCATTATATTATTTATATAGTAGCTTTGCCAGCGCAAGATAAGAGTGCTGCTAGCTGCTTGTGATAGCAACCGTAACCTTTTCGTGATCCGCCGGGTTGGTTTGGCTTGTCCGGATCCCGTGGTCAAATACCTGCCAATGCAACGTCACATGCAGTACGTCGATGTGAACACGGAGTTGTCAAACTTCTGTTTCGGTTTGGACAGATGGCGTTTTGCACACTTCATTTCCGTCGATGATCGTAGCGTACTAGCGTGCGACATCGCTCGGCACACCGTTCACGCATCTCTCTTCAAGTGCAAAGAAATTCGAGTTCACGCGACTAATCTCAATGGACTAGTAATAGCGAATAGCGGAAAATCTAAAGCCTCTCGATTTATCCCTCTCTTCCACCTTGAGCATAGCAATAAAGTAGTTCGCTCTCTATCTCCAATCACAAAGAAGTAATCTTTTTTTTTTACTCCTACCTCTAACTTGAAGAAGTTTGCCAATGATGACGACCAACGGCGCTCCAGCTCCGGTCACAACTCGCAAGTAAGTAATCCTATTTTTACTCCTACCTCTTGCTTGAAGAAGATTGTCGATGATGATGACCGACGGCGGTAGCGCTCCAGCACCTTTAGAGTTTAGGATCTAGAGTTGGGAAGGTATCTCGTGGCTCCTGATAGAGGGATGCTCGAAAAGTAGTTGGCCCGATGGTGGTGGTAGGCAGAGGGGTGCCGTAGACCAAGGTGAACACTCATCGTTTACGGCCGAAGCTCTGACTCTCGACAGAAAGTCTTGCCATAATCTATATCAGAGCAAACTAAATTCTCTCTTTTTTTTATTCAAAGGATATTAAGAAACTGATCCACTATTTGAATTGAAACCGAAACTGATTGCAAAAGAGCGTAAATTGGGCGGCTGTGGTGTTACCCGTTTAGACTACGGAGGACAACCGGTGGGTAGGCCGAGCGGGGCCGCTATGGTAAGTCAGACTAGCGTGATGATGGACGATGAAAGTCATTGGAGGGGACTTTAACTTGATCACAGAAACTCAAGATAAGAGCTCAGGGCAGAGAGATCCGAAACTGTTAAGGACTTATATGCTAAACTTTAGCAGTGTCATATCAGATGTTCGGATGTTAATTATGAGGACTAAACATGAACTAATTATAAAACTAATTGCAGATACTTGGACTAATTCGCGAGACGAATCTATTAAGGCTAATTAATCCCTCATTAGCAAATGGTTACTGTAGCACCATATTGTCAAATCATGGACTAATTAGGCTTAATAGATTCGTCTCGTGAATTAGACTCCATCTGTGAAATTAGTTTTGTAATTAGTATCAAATATCCGATATGATAGGTGCTAAAGTTTAGTAGGGGTGACTCCTCACTGACTTCATCGATCACCTAAGCCTGAGGGAGCTTCGAAGGGTGGGAGCAAGATATACCTGAACTAAAACAGCAAACACCGGTCATGAGCAACATTGACAGGGTCTTCATGACAACTGAATGGGAGCAGAGACAGCCCTTAACAACACTGATAGGTATGACAGGGGGTGGGATCGGACCATTTGTCCGCTGCTAGGGACACAACATGGGGTGACACGCAAGCAATTCTTCTTTGAAAAGCAGATGGATGGAAGTGGAAGGATTCAGAGCTTTGGTAGAGCTTTGGTAGATGAGAAGTGGAAGGCAGGGGAGAAAAGTGTCCGGCGACGCCATACTCAATGGATAGATGGCACAGCCAGCTTAAGCTTGAGCGAAGGTGGATTTAACCCCTAAGTGGATTTTAGTGTTGATGATATGTGACGAGTTCATAGATCTGAGGTTCCCAATAGGACCTCCTTCCCGCAGCACTTAGCTCAATAAAAGGTGCGGCGACAACACGTACCTGGGCCGGCTCAGCAATGCAACGCAGGCCGAAGATCAAGATCCGGCCATCGACTGATTCCTCCGATCAGGAGGCCTGGTCGGCGCCCCAACCAGAAGGGTCCAGTCGGGGGTGGGATCACAGTCCGACCCCGACTGAGTTTCCTCAACCAGGGATGCGCTGTACCGACCACACCACTCCCCCCGACCAGCATGGCCGGAGCCAATTGGGACAATGGACCGGGGACGCCCGCTCGTTGTGGGCCAAGGGAGCATGTGGAACGGATAATAGGAAACGTCCAGGTCAACTACCTTACGAGGAACTGTACCGCACCACGCCCTGTGCACGCCCCGCACGGTGCCGTCGCAACCTACCCGCTACAACGGAGTGGCCTGATGAGATGAACTGAGACCGAGGACGGCGGCCATACCGTACCCGATGATGTGGGTGTCGACAAGACTAGGTAGCGCCCTCTCTCTCTCTGACTTGTAAGGCCATTTCCTTGTACTATAAAAGAGATCAGACCCTCCCCGTCTGAACACAGGTTCCATAAGCAGACACTTCTACTCATTCCATACGCACACACACTATCGAACACATAGCACACGTCTGAGCCCCCGGTCACTCTCTCTCACTCGGACCAGAGCACGATAGGTCTCGGACATCCCTTCTCATCCCTCTCTCGTTTGTACCCCCACTGCAAACTTTGAGCACCTGGGCTTATGAATATAGTCGACCGACCGACCCCGAATGGACGTAGGGCCCATTGCCCGAACCCATATACAACATGTGTTATCGTGTGCTAGGCCCTATTCGATCTAACGCACGGCAAAACTACAATATTTACTAATCGACTAGATTTCGCACCGACAACATGCATAACTAAGGAACTAATGAATTTATCGAGAAATTGACAGGTTTAAATGTTAAGAATGAAAAGTGCAAGAAAGGACCCCAATTTGTTTCAAGGACGGTTTTTGAAGCATAAAGGAAGATCTTTTTATTTATTCTATTTTTGAATTTGAGTATAGGAACACCGTACTATAAAGGGGCACGTGGATGGATATCTTGAAGATATCAAAGTACTTATTTGAGATGCTAACCACCTATGAGAGATACCACTCATACACTTGCACATTTAGTTTCTCATAGTTTCTATGAGTGTCGGAAGTTCCGACATGGGGTCGGAAGTTCCGACACCCATCGAAAGTTTTCAAAAACTTCTGACAGGGGGTGCTCAGCGGGTTTTAATTGAATAGCATCGAAAGTTTTGACCTTGTTTCGAAAGTTCTGATAATAGGTGCCGGAAGTTACTCAGCTGTTTTATTTGAATTGTGTCGGAAGTTCTGACCCAGTGTCGGAAGTTTCGACAATCATTTAACAGAACTGCAACGGCTAGTTTTTGGAGTTCGGATATTTATACCCGCTCAGCCCCCCATTCATTTGGTGCTGACCTAATCTGAGAAAAACACCTCTTAGAGCATTCAATACTCCTCCCCACTCCCTCCTTGAGCTAAATCTTTGAGAGTTTTGAGCTAGGGGTTGGGTAAGAGAAAGATTTGAGGTGTGTGACTCTAGTTTTAAGTGTGAGGTCAACTAAGTTCATCTCAAGAGCACTTGAAGCATCTTCGGTCTTTGATTCATGTTTGTTACTCTTGTTGCTTGCTTCTAGATGGTTTGGCGTCGCCCGTTTGAGCGCCCTCACATTGTAGGACGCCTGGGAAGTTTGTATTGCCCATCCTCTTGGAGGATTCATAGTAAGTGACTCAATCCTGTTTTATGGTTGATTGAGAGAGGTAAAGGGTTAGTGAGGACCCGACTCTTTGTGAGCTCGTTAACGGAGATGTAGCTTCTTTTATGGGAGTGAATTTCGGTAAACAAATCCTTTGTCTCGTGTGATTATTGTGTTCTTCAAGTTCTTATTGACCTAGAACTTGATTTGTGCCGATCTACATTCTTGTGAAGTTTCTATCATAAAGGTCACTTGCAGTAGTCTCTATACTTCATTGCAGAACTTTTGATTCAAATAGTTTTTGCTGAAACATATTTTATTTTGAATTTCGCAGAGTACTTTTTACTCTATCGGAAGTTATGCCCCTATACCGGAAGTTCCAACACATTTAACACCGCTGCGATGTTTAAATCAAAAGATTGAACATGCTAGTGGCAAAATTTGGTTGCTTTATCCACCGCTGAAGCCGAATATGTGGCAGTCGGTGCTTGTTGTGCCCAACTCTTATGGATGAACCAAATATTGAGTAACTTCAGTTGTGAGTTAGCAAGATTCCACTCTTGTGTGACAAGGAGAGTGCCATCAAGCTAGCTAACAATCCGGTGCAATATTCCCGAACAAATCACATAGATATTAGACATCACTTCTTACGGGATCATGAGGCTAAGGGAGATATTGCTTTACATCACATGAGCATCGAAAGAAAACTTACCGATATCTTCACTAAGCCTCTAGATGAGAAAAGATTTTGTGCTTTGAGGAATAAGCTAAATATCTTGGATTCTCGTAACTTGGCTTGACTTATTGAACATACTTATTTGTTGACTAGATTGCAAAAATGGATTTCTTTGTGTTGAGTTTCTTTCAAAACTTGGATTTTGATCTTTGGATCAAAACTTGACTCAAGTGATCATTGTTATGTAATGTTCTTTGTTGGCTGATCACAAAGTGTCAAGTTGTCTAATATGTCCATAAGCCATATATCCCAAAATTTCAATCTTTATCTATCTCGACATCAATTTTTTTGGAGCTATAAAGTCCCTATCGAAACTTCCGGCGCACCACCAGAACTTCTGACAGCCACCAGAAGTATTAGCAAAGTCCCGACAGAGGGTTCTCAGAAGAATGGAAATTCATCTACGGAACTTCCGACACAACGTCGGAACTTACGATGACCATCGAAAATTTTGGATTTCCTCCAACAGAGGGTTCTCAGAAGTTGGATTTATTTACCATCTAAACTTCCGATAGTCTGCTTGGGAGTATATATACCTATTGGATAGCCCTTGAAACCCTAAGCCCTCCTCACTTCAAACCGACGCCTCCTCCTTTCCTCTCTCAATCTCTTAAGGGGATCTCGAGTTCCAACCATGGGAAATCTTTGCTATTGCTATCTTTGGATTCCCCACTCCTCGGAGGTTCCAATCCCCATCAGAAGTTCTTCGATTCGCGTGGGAAATCTTTGAGATAACTCATTCAAAAATCACATCACCCGATCTCTCAATGTAGTGGGAGTTAATTGATTTTCTTTGGGGGATAGACTCTAGATATGTCTTAGAACTCATGCCTATGATCTTTTCAAATTTGGTGGGCAAAATCTCTAGTTCCACGAATTCTTGGACGAACTCGGGCTCTGTCGGATGTTCCGCCCCCGGGTCGGAAGTTCCGATAGGTGCTTGATGTTTCTGTTTTGATTCGTGTGTATCATTTCTTGAATCCATCCTATCCTTTTGTAAACCATGTCAGATGGGTCATGAAAAGAGAGGCAAACAGCGTGAGGCGACACCGGAGACTGAATCAAAATCATCTACCGAATCGGAAGATCAAATGCCTATTGCCCAATGGAAGGGGAAGAGGAAGGCAGTCCTCAAGGTTCCCATGCGTGCTAAAGGCAGGGGGAAGTGTATTCCAGCTGGAGGTCCTAGTCAAGGTGGTCGACCTCGCATGAAGAATGCATCCGCTCCGGGTGCTCATATGGATGAAAATGAGATGATCACTTTGGACTTTCTTGAACAAGTGATCCTTCACATGTCCAAACCCACTCGAGAAGAGAGGTCAGGATATAATGGAGTTCAGATGGTGAATTATCAAAAGGGTAAGCATGATATAAGAGCTCTCCGGTATGATAGGCCCTCCCAATATCAAAAGGAGTTCTATGGGGATGCTCGTTTTTTAGCTGCGCTTTAACGTCGATTGGTATGAGTCAGTGATCTTTTGCAAGACTCATCCTACCACTAAGATGAAATCCATTCATTAGCCATATTTCAATGCTATTGAGGTGTCAGTCATTGAGCAAGTTTGGAAAGCATGTAGGGATAAAAATCTTGCTCAACTCATGAAGTTCGATTGTGATTGGAATGAGGAAGTCATTGCTGAATTTTATGCCAATCTTTACATTGACCGGGTCAATAAGGCGATGCATTGGACTCTTCAAGGGAAGTCCCTCTCAGTGACATATGCGGACTTTGCAAGTATACTTGTTTATGATGAAGAGGATCTCACTATATATAAGATTCATGAGATGGAAAATGTCATTGAAGATGGTGAGATGTCCTTCATGTATGATAGTGCATATGGGCCAATTGAGCATGGTACTACCAAGTGTATGATTCCTTTCTACAAGTTGCTCAACTAGCTCTTCCACTATACTCTTTATTCTAAAGGTGGTGATACGGACAATATCTCCAACATGTCAAAGAACCTGCTTGCAAGAATGCAACCCGGCAAGGGTGAATTTAGTGTCTTTGACTTCATTTGGGAAGATATTATTATTTGTTCTTACTCACTCAAGAAGAGTTATCACTATGCTCGTTATATTTTTGCTATGATCAAGGTAGTGACACAATTGGAGATCTTGATGGACAAGAATCGTCCGGTATACAAGCCCAAGAAGGATCATATTGAGCGACTATGCAAAAATGGTATTCCTCCTCCACCTCCACAAGGAACTTCTCATGGGGCTTCATCTTCTCAAGGACCATCTCTTGGAGCTTCACCTTCTCATAGACCATCTAGCTCTAGAGGTCCTCCACCCTCCCATGCTCCTAAGAAGAAAGCGATCTTCAACTTCTTATCACAATGTCTCTTTGCATTCTTCAATGTGGGTCGCCACAATGTGAGAGAAATGTATGCCCACAAGAAGTATGTGGATGAGCAGCTTTTGAAGATTGAAAAGAGGCAAAAGAAGTTCATGGCTAAAAATGGTATACCACTTTCTCCCAACCGTGTTCCTATGGATTATCCTCCTCCACTTGTGTTCTACAACCCTTGGGAGGAAATTGGACAACCCTACATCTTCTTTGGGGCTCCCCAAGAAGAAGATGATGAAGACTTGGGTGGGTGAGAGGAGTCCGAGGAGGAGGAAGAGGATATCCCCACTGCTCACACTCCTACCAATGAGGGTGAAGATGATGATGAGGACGATGATGTGTGATGGCTATGGAAGGGTCTTCCCTTTTTGGAGTTTGATGCCAAAGGGGGAGTAAGCTCACCATGGACCAAGTGGTGGCTGCTTTTTATCCTTTATCTTTGAGCTTTATCCATATTGTCAAAAACTTTCGATAGGGGGTGCTCAGCGGGTTTTAATTGAACAGCATCAAAAGTTCTGACCCTATGTCGAAAGTTCCGATAATAGGTGCTGAAAGTTTCCAGTAACTTCTAGCAGGGGTTGCTCAGCACTTTTATTTGAACTGTGTCGGAAGTTCCGACCCAGTGTCGTAAGTTCCAACGATCACTTAACAGAACTGGAACGGCTAGTTTTTGGAGCTTGCGTATTTATACCCCCTCAGCCCCCCTTTCATTTGCTATTGACCTAACCCTAGACAAACACTTCCTAGAGCATTCAATACTCCTCCCCACTCACTTCTTGGGCTAAATCTTTGAGAGTTTTGAGATAGGGGTTGGGTGAGAGAAGGATTTGAGTTGTGTGACTCTAGTTTTGAGTGTGAGGTCAACTAAGTTCATCTCAAGATTACTTGAAGCATCTTCGGTCTTCGATTCACATTTGTTACTCTTGAAGCTTGCTTATAAACGGTTCGACGTCGCCCGTTTGAGCGCCCTCACGTTGTGGTACGCCCGGAAAGTTTGTATTGCCCATCCTCTTAGAGGATTCATAGTGACGCAATCCTCCTTTATGGTTGATTGAGAGAGATAAAGGGTTAGTGAGGATCCAGCTCTTTGTAAGCTCCTTAACAGAGACATAGCTTCCTTTGTGGGAGTGAACTTCGGTAAACAAATCATTTGTCTCGTGTGCTTATTGTGTTTTTCAAGTTCTTATTGACCTAGAACTTGATTTGTGCCGATCTACATTTTTGTGAAGTTTCTATCATAAAGATCACCTGCAGTAGTCTCTATACTACATTGCAAAACTTTTGGTTCAAACAATTTCTGCTGAAACCTGCCTTTTTTAAACTCGTAGAGTACTTTTTACTCTCTCGGAAGTTCCGACTCCATCGGAAGTTCCGACACATTTAACACCGCTGCAAAGAATTTTTAGGTTTTAAAGATCAAGCCTATTCAGCCCCCCCCCCTCCCCTTTAAGCATCACACGATCCTTTTATGGAGGAAATTCCTCAAGGGATGGGGTGCTAACTTAAGGGGAGAGTACAGGAAAAAAGAAGGAGCTCCTACTGCAAAGAATCAAAATTATAGATGAGGCAGAGACACAGGGGACAATTGATACTGGGAGTATGGAAGAACGAGTTCGAATAGAAGCCCAGCTGGAAGTGCTAACGTCAGAAGAAGAACTCTATTGGCAAGAAGAGGAGGGAGGAGATGGATCCTCAAGGGGGATAACAATACTTCCTTCTTTCATCTATCTGCCAATGGTAGGAAAAGGGAAAAAACCATTCTGTCACTCGAACATGAGGGTGTGGAAACAATTGACTTGGGAGCTATCCAACAGATTATATGCAACTACTACAAGGGCCTCTTTGGGAGACAGGAAGGACCGACAGTAATGCTACATGAGAATGCTTGGGCGACATATGGAAGGATGGACATTACAGATAATGAATACTTAACTAGACCCTTCACTGAAGAGGAGGTGAAAACAGTGGTGTTTGGGATGAAAGAAGACTCAGCCCGAGGACAAAATGGTTTCACAGTCACCTTCTACAAAAAATTCTGGGAACAGACAAAAGAGGAGCTTATGAAAATGATCAATGACTTCAACAGGGGGATCTGGATATAGCAACACTAAACTATGGGGTCATCACTTTAATCTCCAAGGTTGAGAATGCTAAAAATGTTAAGCAGTATCGCCCTATATGCCTGCTGAATGTCAGCTTTAAAAAATTTACTAGATTTATTATGCTGAGATTAACAGGGGTCGTAAATAAACTAGTGGGGAGATGTCAGTATGCCTTCATCAAGGGGAGGTACATACTGGACAGTGCGGTCCAGCTACATCAGATGGTTCATGAATTAAGAAGGAGGGGGCAGAAAGGGGTGATAATGAAGATTGACTTTGAGAAAGCATATGACAGCATTAGCTAGGAGTTTGTGGAACAAGTCCTGCACCGGAAGGGTTTCGATAGCAAGATGATACGATGGATTATGAGTACAGTGAGAGGAGGAAAGGTGTGAATTAACATCAATGGGGAAAATGAGCCTTACTTCAAGACACACAGGGGTTGAGACAAGGGGATCCTCTCTCCCCTCTTTTATTTAACCTTGCAGCTAATTCCTGGATCACATCTTAAACAAGGCCAAGCAAAGAGGGCATGTAAGGGGGGTGGTGCCTCATTTAATCCCAGGGGGTCTCACTAATATACAATACGCGGATTACACGGTGATAATGATGGATTGCGATGACACTACTACCACAAATGTACAAATTCCTACTCTACTGCTTCGAGCTGATGTCGAGTCTCAAAATCAACTACCACAAAAGTGAAGTCTTAGTATTTGGAGTGTCTGAGAATGAGCAAAACAGGATAGCAGATATGTTGAACTGTAGAGTTGAGAGCATGCCGATGAATTACCTGGGTATACTGATTAGTGACAGAACCCTGGGGTCAATGCATTTGGAGGGATGACCAAAAAGATCCGAAATAGGCTAACGCCTTGGAAGGGGAGAAACTTAACATCAGGTGGGAGGCTTGTCCTGACCAACACTTCACTAAGCAGCATACCAATATACCTTATGGGGATGTTTCTGCTATACGAAGGAACACAACGACAGATGGACAACATAAGGTCTAGATTCTTTTGGCGTGGAGTTGACGAAAACTCCAAATACCACATGGCCAAATGTGAGAATATATATATATCCAAAGATTTTGGGGTCTTGGGATAATAAATACCAGAACCATGAATGAAACTCTCCTTGTTAAATGGGTGTGGAGGCTGTACACCTCGAAAGAAGATGACATATGCTGTGAATTCCTAAGAGCAAAATATTTACGCAATACTACCTTTGCGCTCAGCAAAGGGCCTGGAGGTTCACAATTCTGGAAAGGAACTCACAAGGTCAAAAACAAATTCAATTTTGGAGCTTCCTTTCAAGTTTGGGCGGGAGGTGCGGTTCTGGGAGGACACCTAGCTGGATAATATACCCTTGAAGCTGGAATTTCCCAAACTTTATGCTTGTTGTAGGAACAAGGAGTTGCTGGTTAGAGACTGCTGCGTGGATGATGAATGGGTGGTGGAATTTAGAAGGCCTTTCGGGCAGGGGAGGTGATCGAATCGGAACAACTTTTAAATAAAATAGACCACATCCAAATAAATGAATAGAGAGACACAGTGAGGTGGGCTCTAGAGCAGAAGGGAGAATACTCTACCAAGTCCATATATAGGTTTCTAACATTAAGAGGGGTGGTAGATGTGAGGGCGCGCAGGCTTTGGAAAAGTAAACTCCCAATGATCGGGAGTGTTTGGATCCCCGGGCTAAACTTTAGTCACTGTCACATCGAATGTTTAGATACTAATTAGGAGTATTAAATATAGACTATTTACAAAATTCATTGAACAGATGGAGGCTAAACGGCGAGACGAATCTATTAAACCTAATTAGTCCATGATTTGACAATGTGCTGCTACAGTAACCATTTGCTAATGATGGATTAATTAGGCTTAATAGATTCGTCTTGCCGTTTAGCCTCCATATGTGTAATTAGTTTTATAATTAACTCGTATA
>NC_028452.1:8141005-8301031 GCF_000263155.2 Setaria italica | reverse complement strand
AAGCTGGGATAAAACACCAAACTCCTGAGAGGGTGCTCGGGGAATGGTTACAAATAGGGGGGGTGTGATTATAACTTAAAACTTTTTTCGTTTGCGACTATTTGGTGGGTGCTTTGGAACCAATGAAACAAGCTTAGGACTGAAAACAAATTTCCAAAATCACCATCTGATGTTCTGTTTACAATATCTTCGAACCTGCAGAAATGGGAGATTTTGCTACAACACTCTGACAGAGGGCGCCTGGACATGACACGCGAGCAGATGAGGAGCTGGCTGGGAGACTACCTGAAGAAGACAGAAGACAGGAGACGGCTGAAGACCTTTTTTAATGTCTTCTTTTTTTCTCTTTACCTCCCATGTACTAAGTATCTGAAGCTGGTAACCTCAGCAGCGTCTATACTCAAATCCTTGTTGGCTTTCTATAAAAGCAGGATGAATTCTCGATCAAAAAATGACGGACGATGAAAACGAATTTGATTGCAGACGCTGCTGGAGTGAAGCGCGGGAGGACAGGGCGAGGGTACTCACCGGGAATGACAGCAAGGGTGGAGCGGTAGGACTTCTGGGTTGGGCGGGCAGTCATTGGAAGAAAGAAAATGAGAGAGGCGGAGAGTGGGAGGTTAAACCTTGATGTGTTGGGGGCTCTTGTGCTAGCCAATCGTACTCCACATATCTGGCTCCAAGAAATAATGGTTTTATTTTGGATTGATCACTCCTCATGAATGATTAGTGTGTGACAACTCTACGTGCATTAGTCCACATTGACAGCAGTAAGTATTAAAAAATTAAATTGTCTTGAAAATTTAGGGGTCAAATTGTTTACCTTGCTCTTACTCTTATTTATTAAATATTGTAACACAATACTCATACAGGCATGGGCTTATCTTTATCATGTTGTGATAGAGTTTAATTAGTTAATAATTATTCTATACATTTTTTTCATCGATATCTACTTTTTCCCCCACTTGCGTTGCAGCCTATATGTTAATTGAATCCTTAGTTTGAGTTATGTTTAGTATGAAAATTGGTGTCCTCGTTGCCTCCTCCAGTACATGTACGTGTTCTTAATTTAGTATTTTTATATAATAACGGTAGAGATGGTTATTTTTAAAATACTAGATCTGGATAATCTGCATACGAATTTAGAGGTTTATTTGATCTATTTTAATGGTATATAGGCCGGTGTGAGTCAGAAAAAGAAAAAGCTTACCTAAGCAATATTGTGGGACGTTGGGGGTGCTTATCGATCATATTATCGTCGCAGACTCGCAGCAACTGGCAGCAGTTGCATCGGAGAGGGACGGGACGGGACCTCGACGACCAAGACCAACAGCCCTGGTAGCTGCCCGCCTAGCAAAGTAATCGTATAGTGTCGTGTTGTGTTGTTTGGCTGGAGAAGCAAGCGATTAAACAAGTGGGGTGCCGGAGTTATGCCAGCCGGATCGGAGAAGGAAGATACTACTGGACTGGTCGATGACCGAGACCGACCCGCCTGGACTAACTACCCGATCGATGGACTGAAAAGTTGTATACCAATCTAATCCCCGTGTGCGATTTGTATAATGGGCGCATGCTCTGGGGCAGCGCCCTCGTGCCTTGCTACTTGCTTCTTCGGTCTTCCTCCCCATCTATTGGACTCTTGCTTGTACGGCTTTCTTGCTCCTGGATTCTTAACAATTCCTTGGCAAATGGCTGATGACGTCGTTGCTTCCGACCGCGTTGCATCTGAATCATTATTAGTTAGTTTTTCCGCACACCGATACGATTCTAGAAGCAGGCACGCATGTCGTGTTGCATTGCAGCACCACGACACGACCGGAGTGCACGAGTAGAACCATCACACGGACAGATGATTGCAATCAAGTTTGCAAAATCAGTTCAATTGAACAACTCCGTGTCCACCGTGCTAGCATTTTTGAGCTACTATGATGCTGTGCAGGATTACAGACAAAACAGTTTAAAATGCATGCGCTCGTGTTGATTCAAACGAGTGAGCTTACAAGGACTAGAATATGCTTCACTAATATTACTGCACCCTCCGGTCGAAACATCATTTTTATCCGACCTGAGGAAGTAGTTTGTATGGCTACTTTTTCTTCGGCATGTGTTTGGTTTTGGGACGAAGTGAGTTGTGTTGGAGCCGACCCACTTTTGCGGGTTGGAGCCGACCCATCTTATGTTTGGATGAATGGGTTGGAGCCGACCCAGTATTTTGTTTGGTTGGAGAGGTTGAGAGGGTTGGATGGATGTCCTTTTAACACCGTTAGTGGTGGGCCCCACCTGTCAACCGTAGGACCCACCCGTCAGCCTCTGTTTTTTTTCCTCTCCCTCCCATCTTCTTCCTCCTCTCTTCCTCCTCTCCTCCCGCACGGCTCCTCCCCGGCCGGTCCTCAGCCGCCGACGCGCCGGCCCCCCCTCCCTGCGCCGCCGTCCCCCAACTGCGCCGCCACCCTGCCTCCCCAGCTCCGCGCGCGCCGCCCCGTGCCTCCCCAGCTCCATGCGCCGCCGCCCCTGCCTCCCCAACGGCCCAGCTCCCTACGCCGCCGCCTCCCCTGATCCCACCGCTGCCTCCCCAGATCCCGCCGCCGCCGCCGCCTGCCCAAATCCCGCCGCCGCCGACGGCCTCATCTCCCTCCCCGCGCCGGCATGAGGGGTCGCGGCCATGGGGGCGTCGCAGAGGTGGAGGACCTGCGCCGCCGGCCATGGAGCAGGCGGCTCCGCCACTACCTTCCCGCGCCCGCCACCGCGCCACTCGTCCCCGGTCCCGGCTCCTCCCAGCGCCGCTCGTCGCCCAGCGGCGACCGCGCCAGCGCGCAGGCGAGACGACGGAGGGGACGGCGTGGGACTGGGTCCGCGCGGTCCCTCCAAATCGACGGTATGCACTCGACCCGGACAAAAGGGGAATATTCCCCGTCTGGGTCGAACCCAACCCACTACGTTCTGAACCAAACATGGGACGACGAGGTCCAACCCATTCCAACCCACCTCGACCTAGTAACCAAACACACGGTCAGTCCACCCGCCCATTAAAGCCGCTATCATCAACATATATAAAGCTTAAATAAATAAAAACCTATAAATTTAGAAATATCTCTTATATTCAACTCAAAAGCTATACACACAAGAGTGTTTGGATACTCTAAATTTTAGCACCTATCACATCGGATGTTTGATACTAATTAGGAGTATTAAACATAGTCTAATTACAAAACTAATTGCACAGATGGAGTCTAATTCGCGAGATGAATCTATTAAGCCTAATTAGGCCCTGTTTGTATACGCTTTTCCTAGCCATGCTTAGATTATAATCTAAGCGAAGATTTTCTCGCTTCTCGCTTTTCGCTTCTCGTAGTTCAAATCATTGAAGCGGCTTACCACATAAGCGAGAATCGGTGGAAATAAACAAAACGTTTGGCGGGATTCTCGCTTATTTCCACCGATAAGCCGCTTATAAGCGGATACAAACGGGGCCTTAGTCAATGATTTGATAATGTGGTGCTACAGTAACCATTTGCTAATGATGGATTAATTAGCCTTAATAGATTCGTCTCGCGAATTAGACTCCATTTGTGCAATTAGTTTTATAATTACCTCATGTTTAATCCTCCTAATTAGCATCCGAACATCCAATGTGACCCTGCTAAAGTTTAACACCTTATATCAAACACCCCTTAATTTATTTCTTACACCTAAGATAACACACATCACCTAAAAAGAAAAAAAAAGGAAAAGAAACATGTGTCACACTCCTCTTGGAGGCCTGCTCCTACAGGGTGTGTTCGCACATCCTGAAACAATATCGAGCCGAGCCATGAAACGTGCTGGAACAAAAACAAAAGAAGCCAAGCGTGTGGGTCCCCCCAACCTAGGGAAGGAAGGAACCCTAGACCCCTAGCCAAGGCAAAGGCAAAAAGGCGGGACGCGGGCCCACGCCACGCCTATAAATCCGATGCCTCAACGGCGGAGAGAGGAGACCTCACGAAGCCAGGCCACTCCCTCCTCTCTTCTCTCGACTCTCCCCCACCCGCGGCCGCAGCCATCGCACCCACCAGCGCCCCGCATATCTCCTCTTCCCTACTCCTCCTTGGCTCCTTCCCCAATCCATCTCTCTCCCTCTCTCTCTCTCCAACCACCCGCCGCTACCCCCACCCGTACGTGCACCTACCAGAGGCAGCAGGCGCGATCGCCACTGCAGCTGCGCGTCGCGTCGCCATGACCCCGACAGCGGCGGTTGCCGTTGCATTGGAGGCGCCAGCGCCGGTCCCAGCAGTGGTCGTCGTGGCCCCGGCACCATCGTCGACGGCCGGGGCCGCGGTGGCCCAGGAGGCAGCCGCGGGGCCGGCGGCGGACGCGGCGGCGCAGTCGAGCAGCGGCGGAGGGGGAGCGGTTGGCGGTGGCGGCTCGGAGCGGCGGTCCCGGTTCCGGCGGATCTGCGTCTACTGCGGCAGCGCCAAGGGGAAGAAGCCCAGCTACCAGGACGCCGCCATCGACCTCGGTAACCAGCTGGTAAGCAACCACGCCCATCCTTCCTTCCCGCTGCTGGCACCGTCTCCGACGCTTCGTGCTAGAGTACTACTTTGGGGTTTCACTTCCTCTTCCATGGGAGGGTTTTGCATTGGATACATTAATTTTACCAGGAACAAAAAAGGGGGCAAGTCCAACCAAATCCTTATGGCCTCGCTGATTGGCGTGTTCCGCTTCCCTTGGCTGATTTCATCGCGACGTGGAGGCGCATGATTTGTTAATTTGGTCGCCATGGGGAGAGAGGGTTTGCCGAGCTGTGTGCATCATCGTCTCATCGAGGTCATGGCCTAATGTCATGGGGGTGTAGTGGTCTACTACTACTGGCCTTATCATGAGCTGGCTAGTTTATCAGTGGGGAGAGGAGAGGAGATGTGATGGGATCGTGCAGCAGGGATGCATCTCTCAATCCGCCAGCCACCCACTGCCACGAGACAAAATTTGCTGCTCCACCATGATGAGACCGAAAGGCAATTTGCATTTTCCCTTTCTCCTTGGCATCATAGCCCTGCTGCTGCTGTGACCTCATTTGCTTGCCCGAATGCGCAAACATTTCCCTGCTCCCCCCTTGCTTGCATGCATCAAAGGTTCAATTCGATGTGGGCTCCTCTGACCCGATGACGTGATTGGACTAGACAATGCGACTAGTGTTTTCTGATTTTGTTTCTTCCTTATCAATCGCCTGCAGGTGGAGAGGGGCATAGACCTGGTCTACGGAGGGGGCTCCATCGGCCTCATGGGATTGGTCTCCCATGCAGTTCATGCCGGAGGACGCCATGTCATTGGGTTAGTATCCATCTCTATCGCTATCTCTCCATCTCTACGACTTACCTGCCTGGCTGTCTCCCATGCCGTTCTTCTTTGCTTGGTGCTCTTTTGTGGCGGTCTTGCTCTCTGGGCGCTTTGTTTCCAGCAACTCCCTGCTCCAGTATGGCAGCCTTAGCTGCAGAAATGGCAGCTTTGGGCAGGCAGGCAGCTGTTGGGGTCTGGGCTCCATTGCCCGTTGGGGGCAAAGGGGGGCGAGCCCCAAGCCATGCCGATTGCATTTGGTTTCACCAAAATGGAAGCACCTTTTCGGTCTTCTTTTCGAAAGGCTAGTTGGTTCCATGCTCAAAATGGGCGGTTAGGGGGTGCTCACCTGCAAGCCAGCGAGCAAGTCTTTGCCCTCTGGTTGAGGTGTCAAATTATTGGGCTCTGGTTATCTAGTCCAGTTCTTGAAAGGCCTACTTGCCTCTAGCTGTCTCTAGGCTTGCCAGTTTCTTTACATGGGATAAGGTCTGCTTGCCGCTCTGGTACTTGTTTGACTGCTTTTGCCTGAAATTAACGTGCCTTTGTGTGTGTGTGTTTTTCTCTTCTTTTTGGCAGGATCATTCCAAAATCGCTGATGCCCAGAGAGGTGAGTCAAAGGCTGCGATATGTATTTTGTGCTATTCCATGATACTTTAGTTCACATGCTTAGGCTTCCTCTGAACAACAGAATTAACATATAATAGTATAAATGGTTAATCTTTCGTGACAATGATGCATGTGTTGTCATACCAACATTTAATGTACCTTTTTGTTTGAACCGGTGAATCACTAAATGTAATGTATTTTCTGTGTAATGACGCATTACTTTACATAATTGAACTCTTTATTGTTAAATAAAACTAGATTTTGCTATGCTCATATGACCCACAAAAATCATACTACCTCATACATTGTTGAGTAGATATTTCTTCATGGAATGTACCATTGTTACTAGTACGGATGCCAGATCACTACTCTATTGATTATGTAACTAATAGTATATTTCTTCTTTTCCCTGTATGCGTATGTATGGAAATCGCACCTGGGTTGTAATGCTGGATTCTTAGCACCCTTAATTCATGCTTTTGTAGGTGACTGGAGATCCTGTCGGTGAAGTTAGAGCCGTTTCTGGCATGCATGAGAGAAAGGCCGAAATGGCTCGGTTTGCTGATGCCTTTATTGCATTACCAGGTCTGCTGGCCTGCTCAATTGTGTTCTTGAGTTAAGATTTGGGAAATTATGTATGTGTGCGCTTAATTTTTCTCCTATATCTATTAAACTGGCAGGTGGCTATGGAACCCTGGAGGAGTTGCTTGAGGTGATTACTTGGGCACAACTAGGAATCCATAAGAAGCCGGTAAAATCCATCTTTCATTTGTTTCTCAGATAAGATCATTCTTTGGAATTTAAAGGCCATGCTTATGCAATTGTCTCAATGTGCTGTCAACGCATTTTGCTTTAGATGTTTTAAGCATTGCTTATTTTATTAAAATGTCGTTAGAGCCGTTGTGATCTGATGCTCCCATCTTACTTCGTTCACATGTCGCTAAAAGTTTCATCCTCACAGCCACAGCAACCGGATTATTGGAAGCATTTTTAGTCAACATGTTATTGACATCACCACACCAGAATAATGCTGAGACCGTGGGTCATGCGATCTGCGTTCTTGATCTTTTATATCCAGCTCTAATAAGATACAGTCCATACTTTATGAATATTCCCACACAGCTACTGGAACGACGGTTGGAGGATCTTATACTGTATGACGTGTTGTATGCACAAGGCAATGTGTTGGTCTCTGTGTCTTAAACAATTGGTTAGTGGGATATAAAATGGCGAAGTTGTGAATGATTAGAACAGTCAAGTCCATGCTTCTCTTCTTTGTTTCGCTTATCTGTCACTATTATGAGCTTTTAGTGGCTCCACCAAATTGCTATTTATTTTGAGATGATATCAGATACGATTCTGTTGGTGTGAATGGATCATTGAACAATAATGTTGATGTCTCTTAGATTATCATTATGTACTGCTTCTTGGTAGCTTTCATGTAATTTCTTGTAAATTCATCACTAGGTTGGCCTTTTGAACGTTGACGGATTCTACGATCCTCTTCTGTCGTTCATCGACTTGGCTGTGAATGAAGGCTTCATAACTGAAGAGGCAAGGCGCATCATCATCTCAGCTCCAACAGCCAAGGAGCTAGTTATGAAGCTGGAGGTTCGTCTCTAGTGGTTCCACAGTTCATGAAGTTGGAGCTTAATCTTCCTCATGGGCTCATGGTATAGCTTATTCCCTGATTGTTCAACTGTCTGTGGCAGGAGTATGTCCCGGAGTATGACATCGGCTTGGTCTGGGAGGACCAGAAGCAGAATAGCTTGGTCCCTGAGCTGGAGTCCGGGATCACTTCATCCTAGGAAATGATCAATCTCATCTTCCAGCCTACTGCATATCCTAGTGTTATATATACATTATATATATAACTAACCGAAGCATGCCGCAAATATTTTGTTTGACTCCTAACCAAAGGAAGGGTAATTCTTGGAAGGAATCAGGGGGGCACCAGTGTGGTGGTCTCTTATGTGCTGGCATTATTGATAGAGGGTCGTTTAATTTAGTTCTGGTGGGCATATATAGCGTAGCATGGTTAGCAGACCTGTGCCGTAGATCTTGCATTTAGCATGTTATTAGCAAGCAGTCCAGTGCTGCGGAGATCTTATTTTGATCCTGGAAGGAATATAATACTAGTACATATGTTAACTGTCATCATCCAAGAAAAACGAGCTGGGTGGTGCGTCTCCATGCTTCCGGCTAGCTCCCGCTGAATTTTGTATTGCCCATGTTATGCTGCGTGCGTGCCATCTCGATCCTGATTGTGCGCAACGGTTTCTAACGAGCTCCAGCTGTGATTCGCACATATATTTGCACACGCATGATGATTGATCATGTGTTGATCATGTGCCTGATTGGGCTTTGCCAGATAGCAGGATGTATGTTTATTTGATGTCGATGGATACGTTCTGCCCGGGATGCATCTAGCCTGAACTTATGCAACTCTGAAGCATCGAACTGCTTAGCACTGAGGGGGTGTTTGGATCCTTAATGTTCATGTCACATCAAATCTTTGGAGGTTAATTAGGAGAACTAAATATGAGTTAATTATAAAATTAATTACACAGATGGAGGTTTAATTCGCGAGATGAATTTATTAAGCTTAATTAATTCATGATTAAGCACATGTTTACCGTAGCATCACATTGTCAAATCACGGACTAATTAGGCTTAATAGATTCGTCTCGCAAATTAACCTCCATTTGTGCAATTGGTTTTGTAATTAGTCTATGTTTAGTACTTCTAATTAGTATATAAATATTCGATGTGACAGGAACTTTTAATTCGGATTAAAGAACCAAACACCGTTTAAGTTGAAGAATCACTAAATACCCTGCGGTTATCAAAGCACTTCTCACCTCAAACAGATCGGACGTGAAACCATTGATTTTAACACAGGCACAATAGTTCCGTAAATGATGATGTTCCAAAACAGTTTGGGTCATTGTCAAACGTATAGAAGTAAAAAATGGTTAGCACACTTTCTCGGACCAAGTAAAAAAACAAAACTGAAGAGAAAAGTGCCCCATTCATTCTGGAGAAGGATATGGCCTACCAATTTTTCTGGGAAAGGACGTGCCCGCTCAAATAAATATTGTACGGGGCAAGAAAATGTCCAACCCATTTTTCTGACTGAAACCAGGACAATGGCCTTACCATAATCTTTTGGGCCGTCAGCCATCCTCTCATCGCTTCTGGTAGCCCATAAAGTCGACGGGCCTGCTGTGATGCAAACAAGGTCCAACAAATCCTTGTGCAAAATCTAAACGTTGCAAGGCATTTATTCCACTAAAAATTGAGCAGCACTCCGACTACAATACTAGTACTACCAATTAATCCCTGCCATACCAATAAACTGAGCAGACCAAATTGAATTGAGTAAGCCGATTGCCCTTGTCTGCTAGTTCCGGTTTGCAAATGCTGAAATGCTTCGGCAGCGAGGATCATCCACGTCAAGATTCAAACCACGCCGCCTCACACTCACACAAACAAAGCTTCCATAGCGATAAAATCTTTCGCTGACACCTGGGGGCCCACTGACAGCCCTCAGGATCGGTTCTACCAACCAAAAGCGAAAGGGTGTAGTGTAGGCTACACAACACAAAAGTACGGCCGTGGGCCACGTACTGGGAGCCCCATGATTTTTCTTGTCTCGCTGTTGCATGCATTCCAATCCTTTTGGTGAAGTTCACTTCGTGCGTGTTTAGTCGAGGCAATTAAACGGAGAACGGGGGAAGTAGAAATCATCTATCTGAGTCACCACTTGAGAGATCATCAGCGTGCCGCTGCTTTGGGCCCACAGTGGCCGCGCCGGCCGCATAACCCGTCACCTCTGTAACAGCGCACCGCTGCCGCTGGGCCCTGCCTGCCTGTCTGCGTGCGCTGGCCCACACCGGATCGGGCCCACCCGCCTCGCTTGAGCTGCTCCCCCCCCTTCCTTCCTGCTCTGCTTGCTTGAGTTCCCTCCTCCCACTCCCAGCGCTCCTCTCTCTCTCCACTGCCACTGCCGCTCTCCTCGCAATTCCCACCCCGTCCTCGCCTCCTCTCGCCGCCGCCGCCGGTTCCGATCCCTAGCCGCGAGCCGCGGCTGCCTCGCGATTTCCGGTACCGTGTCGCGGTGAAGCCTACCGGTTCGCGGGAGAGGCGATGGGCGCCGGGAGCTCGGCGCAGCGTCGGAATGTGAGTCCGCTGGGCGAGAAGGGGACCGGAGGACGCAAGGGCTCCGCCGGGACGGGCTGCTGGATCCGCCTCTGCGTCTCACCCTCATCCTCCCGCGCCAAGGTCGACACCGCCCTCTGCGGCGCCCGTGCCTCCGGTAACGCCTTGTTTCTCGCTCTCCTCGCTGATTGCTCGTGTGTGCCGGCTTTTTTTGAGGGAATGTATGCTTGTGTCCGTTTGTGGATTCTGTGCCTGCGCTCGGTGTCGGGGAATTGCGGGAGCTTTAGCTGCTCTGTATATGATCCATGTCACTATCTGTGTGTCTCTGCGACGGAGGAATTAGCAATATAATAATGTGTATGACCCATACACATGTTATTATCTGTGTGTCTCTGTAGCGGAGGAAATGAGAATAATGTGTATGATCCATAAGTGTCATCTGTGGTGCTGGAGCCTGGGGTGCTTTGTGTGCCTATGCAATTTAATTTGTGCCAAGCTAGTCCGCTACCACAGATTGTTGCTTGGATGGTACAGGTTGAGGGGGTGGCCTATTTCAGACACCGTTTTTGCAATGCCGTAATTTTTTCAACTGTTTATTTCGCAGGATGATTGTAGATTTGTAGTCTGTTGTTGTATGATCCCTATGTTCTGTCTGGGTGTTTGCGACGGAGGAAGGCCTTGCAGACTATGCTATCAGGGAATACTGTTGTGCTATGCCATTCCTACCACGCTAGTCTCCTCATGTAAACTAATGCTCTGATGGCTCAACTTGATGGACCGGTCTATTTCAGTTTTGCAATGCTGTAGTTTGGAACAGTTTCATGGGCTGAACAATTATAGTTTAGTTTGCTTAGATGCATATACATGGTTTGGAGTGTTGTTTTGAGGTGTATGAGCTAATGATTGATCGAGGGACCATGGCCCCTAGTCGTATGGACAGAACAGGCAAGTAGGAAACTGTTCTTTGATTGGTTAGTTTTTGCAACTTAGTGTTGCACTTCTAAAGTGACAATGCATGGCACACTGGTAGTATACGGCAAGGGGGCTTTATCACTTTATGCTAAAGGTGATGTGCATGTAGGACTGTACAAAAATAAACGGACGATTGGGCTTTTATCCACAAGTTCATGCTGGGGTCCTGCATTTTTCCTGAATTAATTGGAATGTGCTTCTACAAGGTTCCGGGTGCCATAATTTTGCTTCAAGTTAACATGAGATTAATGATGGCATATTTCGTTCACTTAAGCTTCACAAAGCATATGTTTTAGCTTGTTGCCTCATGCTTGGAGAATAACATGCTTTATTTGTAGCATGTTTCATTGAGTCAATCCAAGTTATGTCTTTTTATTGGTTTTGTCGAAGGTCTGTCAATTACCTGATTTGATATTTATGTTTATTCATGCAGAAACTAGAGGAAAGAACGATTCTATCCAGAACCAACCTGTTCGACAGATAGTGCCAGCTTCGGCATCGCCTAGCAAAGCTGAAAATGTTTCAGCCCCATCTATAGTTGCAGATGGGCTGACAGTAGCATTCCAATTACGGAAGTTTACTTTCAATGAATTGAGGTTTGCAACCAGAAACTTCCGTCCAGAGAGTCTTCTTGGTGAGGGAGGGTTTGGCCGTGTCTACAAAGGTTGGATCGGAGAGAACGGAACTGCCCCTGTGAGACCAGGCACAGGTTTAATTGTTGCTGTTAAGACCCTCAATCGTGAGGGACAGCAGGGTCACAAAGAGTGGGTGGTACGTTTTTGACCTGTCTTTAATACATAGCGGTATGAACCACCATTCTTTGTATTGAAATCTTCTATCTTCTATGGACCTTTTATTTTCTCAGGCAGAGGTCAACTTTCTAGGAAATCTACAACATCCAAACCTGGTGAAACTTATCGGCTATTGTATTGAGGATAACCAGAGGCAGTTAGTGTATGAATTTATGCCCCGTGGAAGTTTAGAGCACCATCTCTTCAGGAGTAAGCATCTGACATCTATTCCATCTTTAATTCTAAAGCATATGTTACTGCTTTGCTTAGGAGTGGCATCACTGGCCATTTTTAGGCATATATGCCCTTACTTGTTACTGGTATTCACAGAAGATGTGCACAGCCTACGTTTATGACATCACCATTGTTTATGAAATCATTATGCTCTAGCATAGTAACATATAAAGTTAACCAGATTGATCATTTCAGAAATACAGTAGTTCATTTGTTGTAAAAAACTTATATTGAAAGCGGTGGCGTTGATACATAGTAACCTGTATCATGGTATATTTGACCCAGAGGCCGGAGCTTATAATTTTCTTTTTCTTTATATGGGTTTTTTCTGTTTTTCTTTTCCCACCTGCCATAGCTCATACATACTCATAGCCTGCAAACTTGTGAAGATATTATATCCCTGTTGTGTTCTTGTTAAAATCTTTTTGTGCTGCGGCCAGCTATACAAGAGCATGTGTTAGGCCTTGAACATCCAGGTTACGCACCTTCCCATTTTGAAATTTTGAAATAATGCGAAGTTTGCTGGTTGTGACTTGCTAGTTGCCAGTCATCCTTTGTTCCTTTTTTGTTATTTCTTCATGGTACTGTGTTATGTTGATCCACCAAATCCATTTTGGTTTTGCAGTTTTGGTGGATTTTTACTAACTTATTCTTTTGTGGAATAATTCTGATTAAATAGAGGCAGTGCCACTTCCATGGTCCACCCGAATGAAAATTGCACTCGGTGCTGCAAGGGGCCTTGCCTTTCTCCACGAAGAAGCTGAAAGGCCTGTTATCTATAGGGATTTCAAAACTTCAAATGTTTTGCTTGATGCAGTATGTATCTTTTTAACACATTTACTTGTTAGGTTATTAGAGGACTCTTGTGCCTGTCCTTTGTTTGACACATTCCTCCATCCAGGACTACAATGCGAAACTTTCTGATTTTGGTCTTGCTCGAGATGGCCCCATAGGTGATAAGACCCACGTGTCCACGCGAGTCATGGGAACGTATGGGTATGCTGCGCCTGAATATGTTATGACAGGTGAGGTGATCATTGTTCTTTTTTGAGCAAAATCATCGAATTGTGTTCATTGAGTAATTTTGGACTCCCAAACTATTGAGTAATCCTATCGAGCATATATCAAAACTTGCATTTTGGAAAGTTTTACCGATTTGCAACAGCACTTTTTTACATATAGAGTTATTTGTGTGCATCAGTATGAGTACTGTTACTGTAGCTATCCATCCAAGTGATATATTCTGTTTCCTTCCTCATCTAGGTTAATAATTTATTCTGGAAACATAGAGGTGGTCCTTGAATAAAAATTGAGTGATTTGACAAGAAAGATGCAGTCTGTATGCAAAGGTGTCATCTGTCTGCCACATTTATCTCATGTACCATACCACACCATCTTTGTATTATGTGATTACAGATATTTATGGTGCCCATGTGCAGTCTAGGTTGTGCACTAGCTGTCAAGTTTGTTGCTATATTAAATGGTCAGAGAAACGATTATGCTAGCTGTGAGGCGGCACTGGGTTGAATTGAATTCTCTGCTTTGAATTTCAAATCTTTGTTTGGACACCATTCAAATTACCATCACAAGCAGGGTATAGAATAAACACCACTCAAAGTACCACCCTGATGTGACTGTAAATTTGCTAGGTTTCAGTCCTATTTTATGCATTGCTAAACAAGTTTCCATTTGCAGGTCACTTGACGTCGAAGAGCGACGTTTATAGCTTCGGGGTGGTGCTGCTGGAGCTCATGACGGGCAGGCGATCGATGGACAAGAACCGGCCAGCAGGGGAGCACAACCTTGTGGAATGGGCCCGGCCCCATCTGAAACAAAGACAAGGGTTCCAAGCCCTGATGGATCCCAAACTTGGGGGAAACATCTCCATGAAAGGCGCGTACAAGGTGACCCAGCTGGCCCGTGCCTGCCTCACCCGGGATCCCAAGGCCAGGCCTCTGATGAGCCAGGTCGTGGAGATCCTCAAGCCTCTCCCGGACCTGAAAGACATGGCCTCTTCATCCGGCTTGTACTACTCCTTGCAAGCAGAGCAAGCTGCAAGGCTAGGGTACCCTAGTGGCAGCCGGAGCATGAGCCCGCAGAGCAGCTTTGCGTGGAACGGGCAGCAGCCGATGAGGAGCCTCTCCCATGCCCCCCGTGGCCATGCTTCCCCGTACCGGCCCCAAGGCCATGCCTCGCCGTACCTGCAGTTGCCCAGGAGCAATGCCAAGTAGCTCCGGTGAGAGTGCGTTCTCCTAAGTCAGTGACTTGTCATCATTACATACCATTGAAGATTAGAAATTGGCGAGGTAGGTAATTTAGGCATGTAACGTTGTAATCTGCTTCTGTGTTGTGACGACATAGTCGACCGGGCAAGAGACTTTTCCTGCATCTGCAGAGAGGTTAGATTCAGTTATAGTAGACAATTGAGTTTCTTGTGGGAGAGGTGTAGCTCTGTTACTACTTGACATAGTGGAAGTTGTACATGGTCTGGTTAAGTAAACTGGAGGGAGATGCAGAAGTTGAACTGGCCAAGATTTTGGCTCCCCTGTATAAAAGGTTTTTCTTTGAGAGAGATTCTAGACTCGCCCCGCAGCGTCAGTGGCTGTGCCTATCATTGGATTTGAAACCAGACAAAATTAAGAGGAAGTGGTAAAGCAGCAACAGTCCAGGCCTCAATCATCATCATCATAGTTTGTCAAAGCAATGCTACGCTGTGCTATGATGCGTCCATAAATTTCTCATTCATGGCAGCCCCTTCGTTCTGGCAACATTCATGCATCTGCAGTCCACAGCACGCAACAACATTTTCCAGTTGTTGATTGAAGGGGGGGGGGGGGGGCCTGATTGCAAGCAAGCAGCTCACTGAAACTGAATTCAGAGCTTCACGCATGACAAACAGAGTAGACATACTGCAAACTCATGCTGCATTATATTTATCTTGCCACTTCTCTAAAAGGTTAGATAAGTTTGTCGATCCCCAAGCATTCTAGCAGTAGCAGGTAACACTCGAGAGCCATTATATACGGTTCCACGCTGAGATCACTCCAGATAACACACATGAGCAATATAGACAGGCACCACACTGACCCTGACTGACAGTGGCAAGCATAAATGGTATAGCTAGCAAGCTCCTTCCTTGTGACTGAATGGATCCACGCCCACCACGCTGCTCCAGCACCAGCGAACTAGTGGTGGGAGACGGCGGAGCCCTGCAGGAGGCCGTCGCGGATCTGCGTGGCGATGTCGCGCACCGCGCCGGGGCCGTGCGGGATGAACACCGATGAGGCCTTGGACGACGCGCCGATCTCCTTCATGGTGTCGAAGTACTGGGTGATGAGCACCATGTCCATCACGTCCTTGGCGGTGGTGCCCGGCACGTTGACGGAGAAGCCCAGCACGCTGTCACGCAGCCCGTCCACGATCGCCTGCCGCTGCCGGGCGATGCCCAGCCCGGACAGGTACTTGGCCTCCGCCTCCCCCTCCGCGCGCTTGATCTGCACGATCTTCTCAGCCTCAGCCTTCTCGTTCGCGGCCACCCTCAGCCTCGCCGCTGCCGAATTCAGGGCCAAACAACAGCAAGCCACAAGCAGTGTCAATCGGTCAGTGTCACTGTATGAGTATGACAGATAGCAAAGCTGATCATATGTCAACAGCTTCTAGCTATCTAGCAACAGACCTGCGTTGATCTCGTTCATTGCGCGCTTCACGTGCTCGTCTGGCTCGATGTCCACGATCAGAGTCTGCACGATCTCAAAGCCGTAAGCTGACATGGCTTTCTCGAGCTCCTCCTCCACAGCCTTTGCGATCTCATCCTTCTGCTCGAAAGCGTCGTCTAGGATGAGCTTGGGGACACTTGCTCTGATAACTGTTGACAGCAACAACAGACAGACATTACATGAGTAATGAGATATTCATAGCAACTAATATACTCTCAGGAAACAACCAACAGAAAAAGAAAACAGCACATCCGTAGAGACAAGATGGTCTCTGATATGATAAATCTTCAGTTGTTCTGAGAATTCATACCGTCAAAGACGTAAGCTTGGATCTGGGACCTTGTGTTGCTCAGTTTGTAGAACGCATCGCTTGCTTTGCCAGCCAGAGCGCGGTACTGAATAGATGCCACGACGTTCACAAAGACATTGTCCTGCACAACTTCAGGTGTTAGAGCCTTAGAGGTATCAACATAATGGCAGAGGTATTAACACAAACACAATATCAACTTTCAGTCACTAAACTAGATTCCCAAATAAATTTACATAGAAAAGCTTCTGCATATGCAGTAATCATTTTAGAGGTGTATTCTCCAAGCTGGTTAATGCGCATATGATCTAGAAACTGAAGGAACTTATCATATCAACATAATACGAGCTTTCAGTACCTGCCAGAGTGTTTGTCTTATGCTACTTTGATATTTTTCCCAAGCTTTATAACCCAGAAAAAACAAGACAATCACCACTGATGCTTTGGAACTTGTGTTGGAAAAAAATGATAGCCATCCCACTATATTCAAGAGAAGTGAAAATAAAGCAGCTATGCATCCATTTATCTTGACAGTGTTTAGGGCGCACCTTAGTCTTGGTCTCACAGCGCACATCCAGTTGCTGCAGCCTGAGCGTGAGATGACCAGCTACACGCTTCCCGATGAACCAGGGCATGCAGTGGCACCCTGGCTCAAGCACGCTGTCAAACTTGCCAAACTGCTCCCTGATGGCCACGGTCGACTGATCAACTTGAACACAGCAGCACAAGTTGCCCATAGCTGCAGTCCACGGATCACTTCTGCTGGTAACTGAATGCTTCATGCATCATAAAGCCAAATCAGTAGTTAGGAACTGAGAATGGTGTGAATAAGCACAGCAATGAGATCAACTATTGCCAATGGCAACTAAGCAGGGAAAAACACTTCAATTAAGATTTCCTCCTTAAGCCATCATTCAGTGAACAAGCATCCCTTTCCTTGAGGTAAAGCAGAAAGCACCATCTAAACTTGTGCTTACAAAGGTCTTTTATGAATTTCCCTAAAAAGACAAAATTGGTATCATGGCCATGGTTACTAGGAAACGTAAAATACTCTTACCTCAACTAACACCAAAGATTTATAAAATCCATTTTGACTCTAGAATTCAAGCACATTGATGTTGAACCTTGTTTTTTTCAGCACTAAGTGATGGGCAACTTAGTGTTTAACAATTCATCTCCAGGAAGCTGTAATTTTATTTTCAGGAACCAAAACCTTGTTGCAAAGCAAGAGACTTTAAATCACTTGTAAAAATTACAGAACTTCAGAGGTTTTATCCTTAATTCACAAACAAGGATTAACAGGTACCGGTGCTTCTATATGTAAAAACTAAGAAATAGGATAGTTAGACATAGCTAAGAGAACTCACAAGACTAGCTACAGCATATAGAACAAAGAGAAGCAAATCCTAAACTAATTCTTAAGTTAAAGCAGAATAAAGAATTTAAGAGTGCAACAACAGAACTTGCATTACAGAACCTCAGAGGCTATACGCTTAATGGAAAAAACAAGAATAAACAGATCGGGTTTTTTTTTTCAAAGAAAAACTCTGTGGTCAGCCCAAGGGAACTAAGACCACTTATAAGGTTCACTACAACATATAGAACAAAGAGAATTGCCACCTGAATGTTTCATACATCATAAGGCAAATTGGTGCTGAGAATATTACTCGTCACCTAAGCAAGAAAAAATGCTTCAATACAAGTTTTCTCCTTAGGCATATCATTCAGGGAACAAGCATCCCTTTTCTCAAAGTAAAGTAGAAAGCAACATCTAAAATTGAGCTTCCAAAGTCGTATCATGACTTTTCCTCAAAAATGAAGTTGCATCATTACCACGATTACTGAAAAACATAAAATAACTACACCTTAACAAACACCTAATCATTTCCATAAACTCAAAGTTTACTCTAGAATACATGCTCGCCGACGTTGTATTCTGGTTCTGTCAGCACTAAGTGATGTGTGCAAAGCACCTAACGGTTCCATCTCATTAGGTGGTATTTTTGTTTTCAGGAACCAAGATCTTGTTGCAAAAGCAAGAGAATTTAAATGGCTTGTAAACATTACAGAGCATCAGAGGCTATACACTAAATTCACAAACAAGAGATGAACAGACAAGGAGGTTTCTAAAAGCAAAAACTATGTGGCCAGCCCAAGGTAACTAAAGCCACTTAAAAGATTCACTAAATCACAGCATATAGAAACAAATAGATAGTGAATTAGTTCTTCAAAACAAGGTTGAAGCAACAATGGAAGAATGCAAGAACAGAACTTGCCCTAGTTGAAACGGCAGAGCAAGAGAGAAGATCCAGCTGGCATCAGGACAAGGCTAAATGACAGGGTGGTATTGTCTGTAAGGCAGGCAAAGTATCTGTCCTCTGCATTTGTGCACCTTAAATAGTAGCATGTTGGCAGTAGAGCCTGTTCAATCATCACCATATTACCTGTCTCCACGATGGATTACAGCATAAAAAAAGAAACCAGTTTGGGCGGGTCTACATCATCTAGGAGGTTGACTAATCTCCAATTACACAATTTGAGCAACCTTGCCAGTATAACATGTCGCTTTAATAATTATAAATTGACATGGAATAGCGTACGAAATGATCAGCTTAGACGTTGACAAATATCCGAAGACTCATGGCAAGCGATTGTACCACACAAAAACCTTGGAAGTTTCAGTATGTACTACCAAGGAAAATCCGGTGCTACGCTCCAGCTTGGTGAAAGATATGTGGGGCGAAATTGCAGGCGCCTACACATCTGTCAGCTACCAAAAGAAAAAAAACAACGCATGATTGGTTGGTGTCGTAATCATAAAGGCAGAAACAACGAGCTTGTTGTCGATTGCGTCTACTAGTACTCCATAATTCTTTATCTAAAAAAAAGTAGTACTCCATAATTAGGAGGAAATTGCAGCAGATAAGGATTGAGGTGCGCAGTAGACTTTGGAGTCGTCGCAGCAAACAACAAAAAAGAACAGTCTGTGGAGAAGGTTGGTGTGAAGCAGCAGAGTAGCTAGGGCATTCTAGGCCAAAATTAACAAGAAAAGAAAAGGGTAAAGACAATAATAATACTAGCACAAGAAGATAGGATCAATCAACATCAATGGAGAAGACAAAAAAAAAAGATCTTTTTAGGGCTTTTAGGGCGGAGAAGTGAGGGAGAGGGGAAGAAGACAACGCCGAGCAGAGGAAGGCTGGCATGAGAGGCGAGAGGCACACAGCTGATACATACAAATCATACATACCCTAACGAGGTGAAGTCGCTAACAAGTACCAGGAGAACCGATTAATCAGAGCAACGAAAACAAGAACCAGAAAAGAATTGCAGTGTGGGTTCAGCTGAATTGAACTGCAGTGCGAGCTTAGTAGCAACTAGTAAACCCCAACCCCAAGATCCAGAGGAAGAGAAGGAAAGGCGTTGGTACAGCAGAGAGGCCTTTACCCTGGGCTTCGAACGGTCGGAGAAGAGGCGAGGAAGACGACGGAGGAGCAGAGGCTTGTGAGCAGACTGCCTCGCCTTGAACTGGTTTGATATATAGTCCGTCCAGTCCAGTGTCCACTGTCCAGTGGGGACACTTCAACATGATTCTTGACCTGTTTGGCTTCTAGGTACTACTAAGTAACTGTCACATCGGAATAGTCGAATTACAAACTAATTCTAATTCATGAGACCAATCTATTAAACCTAGTCCATGATTTAATAGTGTGGTACTACAGTAATCATTTGCTAATGATAGATTAATTAGTCTTAATAGATTCGTCTCGCGAATTAACTCAGAGGTTCTACAATTATGAAATAGTTTTATAATTAGGTCCTCCTAATTAGCATCCAAACATCCGATCCAAACATCCGATGTGACACGTCCACCTGATACCCAAACACCGTCTAAATCCCAGCAGTAGTACTGTTGGCGTGTGTTTTGTTTTGGGATCACGTGGAATGGGTTGGGTTTATTCCACTTTTATGGGTTGGGTTCAACCCATCTCGTGTTTTGATAAGAGGGATGGATCCATTCCAGTTTTTTGTTGGATTGGAGGGGTTGAGAAGGTCGGGATGGATGCAATTTTAACACCGTTAGCTACATCTGTTGGTGGACCCACCTGTCATCCATTAGATCCCACATGTCATCCACCTAACATTTTAATTTTTTTCTTTTACCCCACCTTATATTCTCCCCCACACCGAGACTCCTACCCACACCGGAGCAACTCTCAAGATCAGCGGCGGAGCTCCCCAAGCCGACGGCGGAGCTCCCTGGCCGGCGGCGCAGCTCCCTGGCCTAGCGCAGCGAAGCTTCCCTGGGCAGATGGCGGAGCACCCCGGGCCGACGCTCTCGACCGCCATCCTTCCCGCCGCTCCCACCCGCAGTCTCCCTCTCTATTTGCACCGCCCGCCCCTCCCTTCTCCCTGACGCCAGTCGCCGCCCTCCTCCCCGCCGGCCTACACCAGCCGCCTCATGCCGTGTCGGAGGCCCGCGCCCCTCGCGCCTCCTCCTCCTCTTGGACGAAATAGTGGGAGACGTCGTGCGTGTGGGTTAAATGCGTCCACTCGTTTTGGCCGGATGCATCCAAACCCGCATCTAAAGAGAATATTCCTTTAACTGGGTTCCCCTCCAACCAAACACCTCCTTAACTTGATTTAACCCGTTCCAACCCCTTCAACCCTCGAACCAAACACCCTAAGGTTTTTCCGCCAGGTAATTCGGCTGGGAGGGTTTTTGCCTCATTGCAGGTTGGAGCACAGGCGCACTGCAGCTTCCCCTCTTCTTCTTTGGGCTGGGGTCGGGATAAGAACAGCTGCTGCCGAGGTGGGCCCCTTCGTGGTCGCTGAGGAGCTGCAGGACTTTCTCCTTTGTTGACTGGTTGACGACTGGAGTGGGACCCACGCCCGGCGCTGAGATATTGCTTTTGGGCCCACCACCACCTCCACCAGGCCTTCTTCCCCTTCTCTTCCCTTTCCTTTACCCGCAGAACAGAGCAGAGCAGTGCCGTTGGGACTTGGGGTTTTGGGGGAGATTCTTTTTTTGAAAGTAGTTTTGGAGATTCAGAAAAGATATTTCCAACCAACCAGATACGATCGATACCGGGAGAGAAGCGGCACACCGTATTGGAAGCTTGGATTGCAGGTCTTGGTTTCCCACGGCTTGGTTTCTCTCTCTCCGGCCAAGCCAGCCAAAAGACGGTTTCTTCCTTGCTTTTGCCAGGAAGCCACTGTGGCCTAGCGAGTAGCGACACCCGTTCATAGCATTGCATTGAACCGCACGTTCCGTTGTCCCATCCTACTACCGGTTAGCTCAGCTGACTCCAAGTGGCGTGTGTTGCATCGTGTCGTCGTCTCCACACCCGGTTCGTCACTGGCTCACCGCTTCAGCTTGACCGACTGCGCATGCGCTACGATCCACACGTCGTTGCTTCGTTTCCTTGGGCAGCAGCAGCACAAACAAGAGATGGGATTCGCCCCACTATAGCATAGCATGTGCCACCAACTGATGCTTTTATTTGCCTACCCTCGTTTTGCTTTCTTTCTTTCTTTTATATTTTCGACGAAGAGAGATAGAGAGAGAGAGGATAAAGATATTCTTAGTTGTAGCCCACCCGAAAGGCCCAAGGTAATAATAATAAAGGTGCGGCCCAAGAACAGCGAGTCGGCCCACGTGCAGTTCGCCGGCGATGACGGGCCAATACACGTGGCTTGGAAATCCACAGGCCCCGAGCCGGCCCAAAAGTGATGCAGCCGCTTACCCATTTGCCGTGTGTGTGGAACTTTTTATATTTTTATATTTTTTATTTTAGCATTTTGCAAAAAATATATAGTCGGATGAAAAAATTGCAAAACTAGGCTATTGTCGCCGCTGGATCGGCGGAAGGACCTTACCGCCGGCCCGGCGGTAGGGTCGGCGGAAGGGTGTTACCGCCGGCCCAGCCGACGAAAGGGGTACACCCCTCCGCACTACACTTTTAAAAAATTATAACTAACTCATATTAATTTGGATGGAGATAAACTTGTTGCTCAAATAATCGATACAAGTTTCAGATCTAAAATTCAATTTTTAGATCTAAAATTGGGCAGCACACTTCCAAAAAATGATAACTAACTCATACGAGCTCAGATAGAAATAAGCTTTATATGAAAATTATAGCCCTCGACGAGATTTACAGTTCAAACTGTTTTCATTTGAAGCCATTTAATTGCTGAAATAATTGACATAAGTTTTCATTTGAATTTTAGATCTGAAACTTGTGTCGATTATTTAAGCACCAATATGACATTAAATGAAAAAAGTTGTAACTACAAAGTTGTAGATCTCGTCGAGATCTACAGGTTTCATATAAAGTTTATCTCCATCCGAGTTAATATGAATTAGTTATGATTTTTTGAAAGTGTGGTGCGAAGGGTACTGCCGGCCCAAGCGGCGACAATAGGTTAGTTTTGCAATTTTCATCCGACTATATATTTTTACAAAATGCTAAAATAAAAAATATAAAAATATAAAAAGTTCGTGTGTGTGAAACCGGTGGCCTGGGCGCCTGGCCGGTGGAGTTAACTTGCTTGAGATGAGGAGGCAGCAAGGAGAGGAAGAAGCATCCCCTTCTCCTCAGCAGCAGCCTCAGGTGGTGGCTGGCTTCTCATGGATCCCTTCCATTCCATGGCATCGTATCAAATCGCACGCGCCGCGCCGCGCCGGCAACACACCATCCATCTCCTTTCTCCTCCCTCCCGGTTAAGCAACTTATTGCTGCTTTGCCACGCTCTTGCTGATGTTGTTCAGTAGTCAACAGGCTGGGACATTGGTGAGAGATTCCTAACCTTTCCTGGCTCCTCCAAAGGATTTAGGATTCCTCCTCCCCTGGTTAGCCTCTCTCGACGGAGAATTCCATCGGAAATAATTCATAAATTTTTCTTCATTCTTCTTCTTCTTCAGTCAGTCAGGTAGGCCCTCAAGCAAAGTTTGGAATAACAATCCTGGCATCTATTGCGTTATATGTGTATATATATATACGTGCTACTGATGATCGATCGCAAACATCGAGGCACTTAGCCAGCAAAGCACTAGCCTGCTCCAACCCTTGCTGATCTTGAGCTACGACCACGTCACTGGCCCGATCAGATCCTTCGTTAGCTCACTGCAGCTGATCGTCGAATCGAGCTGAATCCATGGCGACCGGCAGGCAAGGAACCAAGACACAGCAGCCAGCTGAGCAGGAATTCGACCCCAAGTACGAGTGGCAGGAGAGCGCCACCAGCTTCATCCTCCGCCTTCACCTCTCAGGTAGGCACGCGCACTAATCTACCCAGCACGTCACGTGCATCCTCTTCAATCCCGTCGTTAACCATCCGCTTCCATTCCCATGAGCATGCGCATGATGCATGACCGCCTGCATTTCTGTTTGCTTTGGTTTGTAAAAAGGCTTCAGGAAAGAAGATTTCAGGGTGCAAGTCGACGGCACCGGCCGCCTCACCGTCCGCGGCCAGCGCGCCGTCGGCGGCGGCAAGCAATCCAGCTTCAAAAAGATCTTCCAGCTGCCCGAAGCCTCCAACCTCGACGGCATCACCGGCCGCTTCGACACTGGCGTCCTGACGCTCACCGTGCCCAAGAAGGTCGTCGAGGACGCCAAGCCCAAGGAGGACGCCACCAAGGCGGCGCCGCCGCCGCAGGAGCAAGGCGAGCCCAAGGAACACGAGGCCAAGAAGCCGCAGGCGGCGGAGCACAAGGAAGCGGCGGAGGTGACCGCCGCCAAGAAGCCAAAGGACGATGCCAAGCCCAAGGAGGACGCCACCATTACCAAGAAACCTCCTGCTCCTGAGCAGCCGGTGGACGCCAAGAGAGGCAAGCCAGAGCCAGAGCTGCGCAGGCCGCCGGCGCCGGCGCCACCGGCAACCGTGAGCAAGGAGGAAGCCAAGCCCAAGCCCACGGCCGAGGTCGCCGCACCAGCGGCCGACAAGAAGCAGGCCACGGCCGAGGCCGCCGCACCAGCGGCCGACAAGAAGCAGGCCACGGCCGAGGCCGCCGCACCAGCGGCCGACAAGAAGCAGGCCACGCCTACGCCACCGCAGGCTGACGCCGAGAGGAAGAAGGCGGTTGATCCGGAGAGCCTGGCGGCGGTGACGGCGAAGCGGCGCGCCGAGGAAGAGAAGGCTGCGGTCGCGGCAGAGGAAGCGGAGCGCCAGAGGACGCGCCGTGGCCTCAGGGAGCGCGTCCAGGAGGAGCTGGAGGGGCTCGCCGGCTCGGAGTGGGCGGAGGGCTTGTTGGAGACGGTCAAGAAGAACAAGGAGGTGATCGCCGCGGCCGTCGCCGCCTTCTCCCTCGGCCTCTTCGCCAGCAGGCTCTTCTCCAGGAACTAACTCATCACGGAGACTCATGTACCTAGCATCTCACGCATGTATATTTCCCGTGGATACATACGCATACAAAACTGATATTTAAACTTCTGCAGCCGATTGACAGAAGCAGAAGCAAAATTGAATGTACAGCATTCATTCATGTATTACATCAAGCTCCAAGTTCCAAAATATTCTGTAAATTCCTTAGATATTCTTCGAGAGAAGGATTTGATGCATCGGTACATCAGTGAAACAAGCTAAAATGGCCATGGTCCATCAGTGAAGGATTTGGTCGCTCGTAATCGCCAAAAGAAAAGCGCACATGAAAAGAGAACCACTGATCAGCAATAGTCCAGGCCATCTGCTGAACTGGATGCTTGGTTGTAATTCACATAGGCTATCATTTCCACTGGTGGAATGAAATCTATCGGGATACAATAGCTGTGGGCTGAGTGTAACCAAAATTACACGTACATGACACACATCACAACTTATGCTACAGTTTAGATAATTTCACTATCCAGCATCTAATTCCGAGCCCCATGGAAATGATTATTTGCATGTATACAAGAGGCTGGCTTCTTTGTATAGCAGAACCACACTATCATCAAGACGAGCATACCGTCCTGATGAAACTTAACCTAATCTACCGGGGTGCAGTTGGAGTTGACCATCTCCCAGCTCCAGCTGCTGCACGCTTACCTGATTGCCGCATCGCCTGTGCTTTGGCCAGCTGCGCAGTCAGATCCTAATCCACAAGAAGAAAAAATCAGCAGAGAGCTACCTATAGAAATTGGAAACCAAAGGTGAAAGGGGATAGAAAGATACCTTTGGCTTGAAAGAACCATCCAATGAGTGCAAGATTGTATCAGCAAGTCCATAATCGATGGCCTCTTGTGCACGGAAGTACCTTGGGCCCTTAAGGAATTCGGCGAGCTCTTCCTTTGGTTTACCGACTCCCTTTGACAATAGATCGAGGTAGTAATCTGTGTTTGTATCCAACTCTTTTGCCTGAATGCAAAATTAAATATTCAGTGTGGTAGTTGACGATGGTACAGGCATAGGCATAACTGAGAATCGGATGTTGAGATTTTGGAGATATAAAGTTGAGCCTGACCTTAATCCACATATCAATGGCGGCTCCACCAGATTTGTGGACCTTAGGGAGGTGCAATTTAGCTGCATTTTCACGGTGAACATTTAGGACCAATATATATGCATGCACATATGAGATTGAAAAAGGAGCAAGGAAGCTTAGAAAATGTAACATACTGATTGAATTTGGCAGCACTCCTCTTTTGCCCTTGAAACCAAGGGAAAGAAGCATTGCAGCCTGACCATAGGCCATGCTAAGATTGATTGTGTAAACCTTGGATTTGCTTCGCTGCAAAACCAACAAAATAATATACAGAGTCAGAGTAAGCAGTTTTAGTTTTCTTTTAAAAGAATATATATTTATGTTTTACTTGGCTTCGAAGCAAATAAAATATATGTGCCAAGGTTATTCAGCATAGTCCCCCAAAACAGGAGATATGTGTTACTAAAATATGGTATTCATCATTTGTTCCCTTGCAGACATTCTCCCGATAGCATGTACACATAATGTTGTCTGTTAATAAATCCACTAAGAATGTGTGACTACCAGCTTTCTTCAATTGTCACTCCACATCACATAAATTGTATACTAAAGAATTATGCCCAAATTGATCGTGATTCAAATTAAGGTCACCTTCCCACATACTTATTGATTTTGGCACTTTAACTTCATCCCACATGGTTATTAATGAAAGAGCATTGTTCATAAGCAGCTATTCAGTGTACCAGGTCAAACAACCATATCCTTATCCTTTTGTTGCTTCAGTTTTAATGGTCAACTCAGGTGCCCACAGAATGAAAATGTGTAACAGAACCTAAAAATTCTGAATAACAACCATCATCTCCAGTGGCAACAGTTTATCTTGCTTCCCGGATTTTGGGCAAAAAAAAGAAAAAGATCATTAGATTTGCATAGATGTGTGACATATCTAATTGCTCTGGATTCTGGAGTCACAATCCCAATGGCTGCATGCACTCAAGTATGCAAAGAAACTCTTTGAGAATACATTCAAAAATAGATTGAACCCAAGGCAATGATAATAGCATCATTAACGATGGCATAAAAATGTGCTGGATTTTCAGCTAGTGATAAAAGATACAGCCTTACATTGATAAAGTCAGCAATTGCATAAGCATCAGTTTCAGATGCAACAAGCTCATTATTTTCGTCCTGTTACAGAACAGAAGGTGTGGTCATATAATAATGCCAATAAGATACATTGGAAACAGATGAAGGTTCACATGATTCCTATTTTCAATATTCAAACAACTACTTACCATAGTTCCAGTGGAGTTTATATATAGATAGATGGGTTTTGTGCGGTCATCATAATCTAGCCACAGAAATTGAGCAGCAATAAGCTCAGTTACTGCTGGAACAATCTGCCAATATAACAACAAAATAGAATGTTACCATTTGTTGATCCAAACCTTCTAAATAGTATACCAATAGTGAAATAAGGTAGAAAGTTGATCTCTCACAGGCATTCCAAGAAATATAATTCGAGAGTCCAGTAACAATGAAGGCAGATCTGGAGCAGAGCTTCTCATTCTTCTATATCCTCTCCCACCTCTGCCCATGCCCATGCTCATGCTCATGCTGCCCCCCATGCCCATGCCCATGCTGTAACTTGCAGGGCCCTCATGCATGCCTGACAACGTGTACATACCAAATTCCTCGTAACTCCGAGCAGCAGAAACGCTTTCCTACAGTTCACAGGGAAAAAAACCATTCCAACTCTGTTCCATTAACGTTATAGAATGAACTTAACAACAGAAATAAGAATAGCTCTATATAACATCACTAACCTCGGTGACTTTCTGGGATTGCCGATTATAAGGATTATCATCGTTCATAAACATTTCCATCTGAGCAGGACTTAATCCATAAAGGAATTGAGGAACATTCTTGTAATTATCCATCACTGCCAGAAACATAATACTTTTAAAGGTGCAAAAACAAATAGCTGGTACAAAAGAGTTAATCGATACGATAAGGAAGCAGGCCAAGAACTTAGAATACCGCTCACCACCTCACCCTAAAAGGTTGCAGCTACAATAACCATGCATGTGTAAAGCATGTATAATTTGGTAAACTTTACTCCAAGCATTCGATGGGTGTTTCGGAGGACAAAATAGGGCCTCTGGTGCATGGTTGTTTTTTTATGGAAAAAGGTGCAAATATCTTCTTTTTTCTGAACCGGCTAGTAAATTTGGCCCCTTTGCCCAAGAACTAAACTACCATCTGGTATATTCAACTTGTGCTATACATTTGCCAAAAGCTAAAATGAGGGTAGCATATTGCCCTTGCACATCAGGGAACCTTTACAGAGATTCACTATGGACCATCACGAGCTCATTAAATTGGCCTCATCTCCAAATTCAAGTCAATGTAATCTCTGAAATCTAACACTTTGCAGTAGACAAATGAACATATAGATACCACTATTTTGTTGAACTAGAAGTCGGAAGTTTAAAGCCACTAATAAAAACATATCATCTTTGAAACACTAGCATGCAGGCTCATTCGGGTATCGTTGCTATCTTACTTGGCTGGTTCTTTTAAAATGAGAAAAGCATATTGCACTTTCTATCATTCCATGCATTTGTTCTTTAAAAATCATGGATCGAACCAGCATGCCATGGTAAACCATAGGTTGAGATGGTGCATTAGTATTCTTCGATGCCATTTTTATTTATCTTTTATTTAACAACAGCAGTGGCTAGCATAATTGGGTTGTGCTCAGTACAATGATCTAGCGCATGTTGTAGGTGCCTCAACCTAATGTCGTATTCCCCTAAAAACAGCGCAAATCCTCGTATTGGTTATCAGTTATCACTGACTGCATACATGGCATGGCATGACCTAGCAGGATCCTATGAATAGACATCACGGACGGTGGGGAGAGGTGATTGCAAGCGAGAGAGCACTCACGTCCATCCTTGAGGTTCTCCTCGCGGAACTGCTTGGGGATGTGGTCGTAGTTCTTGCGGAACCCGCCGCCGTCGCCGTAGTAGTAGTTGCACCTGAAGGTGGCGGGCGGCCTCCTCGGGACCCTCGCCGGCGGGACCGGAGAGGAGGAGGGCAGGAAGGGGCTCCTGGAGGAGGTGGCGGCGGGGCAGCGCAGCGCGAGCGCCATGGGAAGGGGAGCGTGTGGAGGCGCGGAAGGGGGGAGGGAGGGACGGCTTCACTCCGTCTGCCGCTGCGGCGGTGTCGGATGGATAACTGGAGGGGTAAATTGGGAAAATATTTTTTTTCTCTCCTCTCACTTCTTTTTGCGCGAATCACCGCCAGCCCAGGATCGTATGCTCGAAGTGGGCCTATTGATCTAGCCCACAAGACTGGAGGCAGGCCCACCCAGCTGAGGAAATGCCCACCACCCACCCACACATCTCAAGGGAACTTTTTTTATTTTTATATTTTTTATTTTAGCATTTTGCAAAAATATATACTCAAACAAAAAATTACAAAACTAGGCTATTGTCAAAAAAAAATTTAATTTGATGTCATATTAGTGCTCAAATAATCGACACAAGTTTCAGATCTAAATTTTTAGATTTGGATCTGAAACTTGTGTCGATTATTTAAGCACCAATATGACATCAAATGAAAAAACAATTAACTACAAAGTTGTAGATCTCGTCGAGATCTACAATTTTCATATAAAGTTTATCTTCATCCGAGTTAATATGAATTAGTTATGATTTTTTGAAAGTATGGTGCGGAGGGGTGTACCCTTACCGCCGCCTGGACCGACAGTAACGCTCATCCGCCGGTCCAACGCCACCTGGGCCGGTGGTAAGGTCTAGTTTTGCAATTTTTTTGTTTAACTATATATTTGCAAAATATTAAAGTAAAAATATAAAAATATAAAAAAAGTCCTGGCTTTGTTTTGGGTTGTGTGGCACGCACATTGCTTCCCATCTGGCCAGCACGCAAACCCACCGTCAAGAACCGAATCAGAGGCATTTTGATGCAATAATCCAACGGTTTCTTGCACAAGCGCATGTGCAACCTCTTGTTCTACACAAGAATCTTCCCCTCTTTTGATTCTTTTCACGGTTGCAGTGGTTGGCTATTGGCACCAACCACAATCTTGGGTGCCAGTTTCCGAATGAAATTATGCCTGGGAGTGTAAGCACAAACTGCGAGAAACGGTGCAGGACACGAAGGATTTGTGCTCGCTCGTCCAACAGCGCAGAACGACAGAAAACACATGAAACTACAACCATTTACAGACAACTGACCCAGGTTGGACACAAGTGAGACTAACTTACATGGTCGCATGGATAACATCCTAAATGAACAACATTTACTGCTACTATCCTAGTTAATGCACTCGCAGCGTGCAAACGAAACGAAATTAGCGTTCTGGCTTCAGTTCACGATCGATGTACTGTCTCACAGCATCCTGGTTTACATGGAAAATAAACCTCATATCCTTTACCTGCAACAAAAATCGGAAGCTAAATAAGTATGGCATGGGATACTTAATGAAATACATTTTTTCCCCCAAAATCAAGGACAGCAACCTAGCACAGCAGTTAATAGGAAAAGTAATTGTTACACATCTGCTTATAAAATGCCACATTGAGTCATGCTATTTTTAAATGCTACATAAAGTCCATAATAACATAATGGCAAGAAGTAAAGTTATAGTTACGTCTTATCAGTAAAATTATAAATTATACAGTGATCAATAGAAATAGCTTTTGAATAAGGATTACTATGCAGGTGTGCAGTTGAATAAAGATTACTATGACAGCGTCGGAATACTTACCAAAAAAAGGTCAATTGATAAATCACCAAGTCACAAATGTATTAAAATGTGAAGGTTTCAATTTTTTTAGGACCATGGCAGGTTCTCTGCCTTCCATAGTTTCATATTAGTAGGAAGCATATACACTCACAGCCCGAGACTAGACATCAAGGACACAAAGAATGTAAAAAAAGAACATATGAAGGTTTTAATTAAAAATCATAGAAAGAGAAAGTATCGGTACCTCAATTAATGAGTCAGAGCTTAAGTTGATGCGTTTGCAGCTTGGTATTTCCTTGCTATTAACAAAGATTGGACATTTCCCAATGTTCTTGATATGAAAAGACCCAGCTTCATCCATCTTGATAACAGCCTGATTGTCAGAACAATACATACATATATTAAATATAATGGTGCGAAAAGTGTACTGAAGAAACTGAATTAGTAAAACAAGGAATTATCATCTTTTAGGGCAGTGTACATACTAAAGGGGAATAGTATGTAATGCAATAAGCAGGATGAAACTAACGGGGCACCACAAAATTAATTGCTTTTGAAAATGGTTCAGAATGACATGATCAAAAGATGTGATGCAGAAGTTATTGCAGATGGTATTATGACCATCCAGTGCCACGCTTTCAGTAATTCCAATTTCCATAGTTCTTAAGGCGGTGAGGCGAGGCAAGGCGTTGGACCACATTCTAACCGCCTAGGCGCTAACAAGGCGAGCAAGGTGACGCCTTATAAATCAGAGAAACAGCAAGACAGCAGGAGGAAGGGGGAAGAAAAAGAAAAAGAAAAAAGAAAAAAAGGAGAAGGAAGGGGGAAGGGGATGCAAGAGGCCGGCCCAGCCCACCAGACAGCCCATAAAATCCTCCCCTAGCTTGTGGATAAGACTCCCCGACCCTTCTCCCCTTCCCTGTTTGGTCGGCGACGCGCCGCCGCCGCTCGCTTCTCCCTCTCCCTCTTTCTCCTTGCGCTGCCGCTCACTTCCCCCTCTCCCTCTGTTTCTCCTTGCACTCCTGCTGCCCACAGCTCCTCCAACCATCCTCAGTATCGCTTCTCTGCACCCCCACGAAGTTGTGCGCCTGCGCCCTCTCAGATCGACCGTGCGGCAGCTGACCGGAGTGGGTTCTGCATCAGATGCCGGCGCCGGAGCTAGCGGGGATGGAGCTGCGGCAGCTGCTGGGCCTTTTTGTTTGATTTCCCTTCAATTCTTCCTCCTCCCTTCCTGTCTCTTGCTGTTTTTTACTAGGCGACGGGGACGCCCAGAATCCTTTGAGCGCCTGGACGCCTTGGCATCGCCTAGGCGACGCCTTTAAAACCATGCCAATTTCCAAAACAAACTTGTGGTCTATTTACACAGCTGGAAAAAAAATACACTAGTACGCATTCAAAACATCAAACAACAGTGTTAAGGCTTCAAATTCCCCAACCAAAACACAAATTCATTATATTAACAAAATGGAACCTAGCTGAAACACAACTCATTGACTGGAAGCATTTCCAGCAAGCATTGGCTTGCTAATTCAAAGCAAACGTAACAGCCTGCATGCTAAAATGCGCTTGGAAAGCATCGGAGCAACAACAGGACACATGTAGTAGTACCACATCTATCAAAGCCATGAAGGTGGCATAGCCAACTGTGGCTGCAGATCAGATAAAGACCCACCTGAGGTACTAAAATAATCTTTTGCCTTCAACACAGCACAGTTAGGACAATGCAAACAATGTGTGCAAGTGAAAAACAAGAGATAATAAATTTAACCTCTCATACTACAGGGCATATATGTTTGTCATCTTTTAAAAAACATTAATGCAGTTAAGTTCACTATAATTGAGCATTAGCCATTTCATAAGGAAATATAAGTGACATTTCTTAACGCACAATGAAACGTTCAAGGAATTACCTGTCGGCGAGATATTTTATTTGCCCTCCCTTCTTTTCCCAAATCAATGTCAACTTTAACATCTTCTGTCTCTCTTCCAAGAGTAACCTGCATGAGCAAAGAAAAAAAATTAGAAGATGGTAGCAAGATATTACACAAATATTCACTGCATACTACAGAAATGCACAAAAGCAAGACAGTTGAATCTCACGGCTCCTAATCAGGATCACTCTTGGATCAGAATACAAAATTCCAAAATGGAAACAAAATGGTGACCCTTGTGTTGTTCAGAAATTGACAGATATATCTCAAGTTCTAGAAACCAAAATCATATGCATCTGTATCTCTGAGTGACTGGATGTTAATGTGATACCACTGAAACTGTCCACCACAAGATATAGATATGAAAATTGTACACTTAGTTATCCCCCCTCACATCCTATAACCGATTTAGCTAAAAACGATGCTGACCTCAGGATCCTTTATGTAGTATTTCAAGTGCAATCCATAGATAACTGCAAAGGCACCATGTGACATGATAGCTCTGTTCATATAAGAGCGAGCACCCTGTTCTAATCTTATCAATGCCTTCCTGCTTTCCGGGTGATGAAATCTGGTAACTGAAAATATCAACAAAAAAGAAGAAAATAAGAACATATTCTGTTCCATTGTGCACAGTTTTTACGACATACCGGCTACATATCCTAAGAAGACAATTAGCGGTACAGTTCGCAGTGATTTCACCTAGATTATTAATTCTTCATATGTTTAGAGTCAACCAATTGCATGTACATGGATAATCTTGCCTTTAATGACTCTAGACTCAACAGCACAATACTTCTTAAGCCAAGTCTGTCATCACAGAACACCGATGCTAACTAAAAACAAAAAAAGTGAGCATCTCTATACAGTATCTTGAACAGCAAGCAAATTGTGTAACGCATACACATTTACCTTCAGGATGCATCAAATCAGAGTCCTGATCCCACGGGATGAGATCTTGGTCAAGAATCTGCAATGAACACGGTACATGACTAGTCAGCAATGTCATGGTAAAGAGATCCTAGTAGCTGGGCTAAAAGATAGTTACCAAAGCTTCTATATCATAGTAATTTGGAACATCGTTTTCATTGTCAGGGCATTCTTCTGCTTGAGCTGGTGTTGGCACTGTTGAAATAGGGTCTTGAATACCCAAATCCGATAGTGCATTTGATGGCATACAGTTCTGTAGAGCAGCCTCATCACCTAATTCTGGTTGACCATCAAATGAGTTGTGTTGCATCTGATCAGGAGCTTGAACTGAATTTTGTACAGTCAAACCATGAGAGTTATTAAAACTCTCGTGTTGTCCTAAACTACAAGGAGATCCTTCACCAAATCCAGCAGCGCTGAACGAGGGCAGAGCTAGCATGCATGTGTTTGCATCATTTGTGACAATATTAGCAGTAGTCAAAAGGCCTCCAGTTGTTGAAGGACCTTCTAACGGCTTAGCTCCTAGGACACCACCTTTATCATGTGCCACTGAATCTTCTTTTTGTTCTGAAGTGGATGGGCCAATCTTCACTGTTTGTAAAGGTTGGGCATTTGCCATATCCTCCACCTTTATTAGGGCCAAGTCATTTGCTTTGGAATGTTCAGCATTCGATGCAGGGCTGGTTGCAGGGGAGACTGGATAGATAGTGTTCTCCGATTTCTGGCCCAAGGTACAGCATTCAAGAGGATACTCAGGAGGTGTAGCAACATCATCATTGCAAGGGATTTCAGGATCTTCTGTGTTCAATTTGCACTCAACATACACGCCAGGACATGGCACCACTAATGAAGTAGGAGCCAACATTATACCAGAAACGTCTACATTACTTTCCACATGGCCAGGATCTATTTGATCACATGACGTATTGGCTTCATTGGAATGCGCCAGACTTTGCATGGTTGATCTAACCCCAGGAACAACTTTGAAGGCAGAATCATCTAAATCCTCCTGGTTTCCCTCGCTCGGAGAATTCAAAAAGTTTTCACCATTCAGGATATCAAATTCTTCACTATTACTGAAAAATGGGAAGTCCATGAAATCTGCCTCGTGTTCTAAACCAGACGTGCAAATCCCACCATCTAAATTTGCTTCAAATGGGTGAGGGTCCCTGTTTTCTAACTTTACATTCTTATCATCAGCAAGAGTGAGCGTGCCTCTTCGCTGAACCCCGCTCCAAATTGCACCACCAGGTGCCTCAGGACCCTCAGGTTGACCAATCACTTGGAGTGGGATAGGTTCCTGCACATTTCCACTGAAATGGTTAGGGATCACCAATGCCTTGGAGTCTACCACTCCATTACCACATTGATTGCTGTCCAATTGCTGGAACTGCATAGAATCCTGAAAATCCGTGATACTCTTTAGAGAAACATTATTCCTGTCACCACTCCCATGATTATTGGCAGTGTAGGCATGATGTTCATACATCTGACCTACATCTGAGTAGCCATACGCAATGTTATTGGTGTCATCCCCGTCTCTTACCATGCTCTCAGCATGCTTTGTGTGAAAAGAATGCCCATTCATTCCAGGATATGTATGTCCACCATTGTAACTTGCACCGACTTGCCCATTGCGGCTCACTGAACTCAGCCCTGGCTCAATATTATTAGGTAGGCCTCCACAGACACACTCACTACCATTTGCTATGCATGAACAGGGGGCAACAAGAAATCCAAGGTCTGCAGTGTAGCATGGATCGTTGCATACTCTCTTTCTCATTGCATAATATAGGTTCTTCACACTGTCAATTTTCCGTTTCTGAAATGAAAAATCCTTTGCTTTTGAATTGAAAAGTTTATGTGCCTTGGCTGGGTCAGATGTGGAGAGTTCATTTTCATACTCAGCCATCCGGGAAGAAGCTTGTGTTGAGACCTCTGGGTCATATAGCAATGAATTCCAACGATCCTGTATTTCTTGAAGTGTGAATTTACGGGAAAAACATACAGCTCCTTTTGCTAAGGACTCCAATGAGGCACCAGTCTGCAAGTATCACAAAGACCAGTTAGGACTTGCACAAAATAGAGCATTAGCAGTAAAGTCATGTAGATCCAACTGTTGGAGAAGCTTTCTACACTGAGGTTTGGTATACAGAATCGGCTTCACAGAATCACAAGCCCAGTTATTAGGATTACAAAGTCAGTATGCTACTAAAGATAAAACAACAAGAATTGCTCAGAATATATTTTGAGGGAAAATTTGCTTAGAATAAAATATAGCTGCAAGGCAAATAAGTGAAAGTTTGACTGTTTGAGACAACATGATGTATGAATTAGGAAAGCAACCATTTTGATTAGATTAAGCTGTTGATTCACTCCTACGCAATGCCAAACATTGACCTAAGGCTTAAGAAAACTCAGAGTGTTGGCTGCTAACATCAGTGTCCAATTATTTTTCAAGTGGCAAACAGTATCGAAAACACAAATTCTGACAAAGGTTCAATCAACCATAGTTAGATGCCCAAGTAAGTTTAGGGAATCATACAGAAAGACCACCCAGGGGGATTTCTAAGAAAACAAAACTTTCGTCATTTTCAAGATTCTGATTACCAGGGTACGAGTAGAATAGAATTACCAGAATCAGAATTCCTCTTAACTGAGAAATGCACAACAAAGTTCAGGACCGGAGGACCCCGGGGGGAAATAAATTGCAAAAACCGCCAGGGGACCTCATTCCAATCAGATTATAGATAAGTAATTTAACGAAGTGGGGACAATTTAAGTTCTTTTTTCTGTGTATGAAGAGGAACATTCTAACTACCCGGTAAACACGAATCCCTCGGCATGCGATGCGTTCCAGCAGCGATAACCCAAGAACAACATCGGACGCTCCATTGACGCCTCGAGACGAACATTATGGAGTCCGAAAATTGAGATTGGGGGTACAAGGTGTGGGGGCGGGGGGTACCTCGACAGCGTTCTTGAGGAGGATGTCGTCCTCGACTAGCCAGTTCACCGACGAAGTCGACGCTGATAGGGCGCCCATGTCGGCGCCGCCGCCGCCGCTTCGGGGGAGGGTGACCTAGCGGGGGAAGGGGGCCGGAGTTGGGAACGTGTGCGGTTTAGGGTTTAGTTGAGAAAGGTGACTATAGATGGCAACGGGCGCATTACCCACGGGTAGAGGGTTTGCAAACCCGCACCCGCGAGGCAAACCCTGTGCCCGCACCCGCGCCCGCGACCCGTCACGGGTAAGAAATTGAACCCGCACCCGTCACACGCGACGGGGGGTGGCGGAGGGCGGCGGAGGAGGAGGAGGCGCCGTGGCGGGCGGCGGAGGGGGCGGCGCCCGGCGGAGAGGCGGAGCGGCCTCGGCGGCGGCGGCCGCCGGAGCGGGCGGCGGGCGGCGGACCAGGTGGCGGTGGGGAGGTGGGCGGGCGGAGCGGTGGCCGGCGGGGAAATGGGAGGCGGCGCGAGGCGTGGGAGCGGTCGAGGCGTCAAGCCGAAGCCGAGCTTGCCTGCGCGCCGCAGCGGAGTGCGGCCTGGAGTCGGGAGTGCGGCTGTGCGGCGGGGTTCCGGGGGAGCCGGGGGAGGACAAGGGAACTCTAGAAAATCATTTATATAGTTGTGCAGGCGGCCCATATGTCAGGCGGGTTTGCAGGTACGGGTAAGATATTTTTATACCAGCAAATTTTTTACTCGCGATCACAAATTCAAACTCGCACCTATATCCGGGAGTACAAAATGGCACCCATATCCTCGCCTAACAGATTTTTACCCGTTGCCAACCATACACAAGAGTTTACGATGTGGGTGGCGAAGCTCCGACAAAGGTCGGCTAGGGACCCGATATGGGCCACCGGATCAAGGACATAGAACAACCAAATCAGACCCGAAGATACAAGTACACCTGCAAAAATTCGCACGATTTTATCATAGCAAAATTGGCTGGTGGGTACTCTTTAAAATTTAAATATGATTTTACCATAAGCCACTGCAAAAGGAGAACAAGATGAAAATCACTTTTCAAACAGGTAAACATTGTACCCACTATTTTCATTCATATGAAAAGCAATTTAAATTGACTATATTCCCTTTGCCTACCTCTTATTACGGCATGGCGTCCAAGGCCGGCAATAAGGTACTCTATAGGCTATGAGCCAGGCACCCATAGACCCCACCGTCATCTTGTTGAGCGTCCTTCTTCGACCTTGAGGAACAACGATGATATGAAGCATCCCAATAGAAGTATCTTGAAGTCGAAGGTGCTCTACTTCACGGAGCGCGAAGAGATGGTGGAGAATTGACCTAGTGCTGGAGGCCTGGAACCGAATCGGAGGTAAGCCATGAGTGGTGGATGAGGCCATTCCATCGCCCTGAGCGCGTGCTAGGAGGAGCCCCATCGAACATCGCAGCATGCACGAGTGTAGCCATGTGCTAGGGGGAGCCCCCATGGAATGGGCCGTTGCGGGGAGGGGTTGAATGTCAGGTTGGATCTCCATCGGAAAGGGTCGTCACCGCCGCCGAGGAGATGTTGTGAGGGGATGTGATTGGGAGGGGAGGGGATGAACACGGTGCCCTAACAACGGAGTGCAGGCTAATTCTTTTGTTTTGCCTTTCCATTTAAACTTATTAAAATAGTGGGTGCCATCATTGTAGCAAATTAGCATATTTGAAGAGTGTCTTTTAAATAAAACCCTTGTTTCTTAGTGGCTTTTGGCAAAAAAATATGTTGAAAGAGTGACCCCCGCTATTTGTTTTCTTTTTATCATTATATGGGTAGAATTTGGTTGGTTAAATGGCTTAACTAGCTTTACTGTATAGAATTTCTTATTGCCCAAGTGGGCACGCGCTTGCCATAGCCAGTCGCAACTAGAGGTGAGCAAATTTGGCCTGACCCGACCCAGCCTGACGGCCCGCCTGAGCTTGTCGGGCTAAGCTCGGCCTGTGGCCTTTATAGTGCGCTCATTTTTCCAGCCTGAAAAAAATCTGGACGAGGGCAAGCTCGGCCTAATAATTTTTTAAATTGTTTTTCAACTTAAAAAAGAGTGGGCGGCCCGGTCCGAAAAAAGCCAGAAATGATCACCCCGAAAGATGTTAGTGGGCGGGGCTTGGTCACGTTTTTAGGCCCAAAACATTCCAGGCTTTTGCCAGCCCGAGCCCAACCTAGCCCGCATTTTGCTCCGGTCTAGTCGCGACTACTAATTCAAATCAAAACTCACAAATCAAGTGTGAAGCCAAGCAAATCGGAACAGATATTGAGAAGCAATCAAACCTCGCAGTAAGGAGTGAGGAAAGTTCATCTTGAGGAGAATTGTGCGTGTGCTTACCTCGCCGGCGTTGTCGGCTTCGTCGTCGCGGATGGAGCAAGCGCAAGATGGAGGGAAGCGTCAAGGGAAGTGGTAGCCCGTAGCCGGATCCAGATATGACAAAGCGAAGCAACGTTGTGGCGAGACTGCGCTAGCGTGAGAATGTTCATACGCAGGGAGAGTTGCGACCTGATCGGGTGAGGACTGGAGTCATGGAGTTGGGTCTGGAGCCTAGGTTGCTTGGGCTGCTCCGCTATTCTCTTCTCTACTAGCTAATTTGAGAATTCTTTCTTTGCTCGTTAAAAGCCCTATGAAATTTTGGGAGGTGGAGGCTGGCAAAAAAACTACTGTAATGGGAGAAGTTTGACAAACCCTAATATTGGCATGTGTGTTGTGTAATACTATGTGACAATATTATAAGAGCGTAACAATATTATAAGAGCGTACATGTACATATCACATATACATATATAGTATGAATGATTGATTTATACTAAAGGGAGATATATAAGAAAGGCTTGCGCTATGAGTTTTAGTGATGTGCATCTTACTCTTTGCATCCATCCCTTCATATTCTGTTGGTGTTGGATGGGTCAAACGCCTTATATACCCTGCTACCTTTAAATTACATACTCACGATGTATAGTATTTCCTCCATTGCAAAATGTAAGGTGTTTTCATTCAGTGTTAAGTGAAACTTCTCTAATTTTGACAAAGTTAAAGAAAAAAAAATTCAAGAAGCCACCATCGATCATCTACAAGCATCAAATTAGTTGCATACAATCCATTGTCAAAATATTTTGATAGTGAATTTATTGATATTCTAAATATAATTATTTTTATAAACTCGAACTTAGAATAAAATTTGATCCAACGTCCTACATTTTAGAACGAGTATATATTTACGTCGCGTGAAAACCTACTGCTACAAACTATTCGAACATTATTATCGATGGGTGCGGATACATACATGGATGGTCAGTTGGTCATGAAAAGAAGGAATATATATATCTCGCGCTTGGCCATGCGAGCATCCTAGGAGTAGGATAAAATAATATAACCTGCAGGCCGGGCGAGACAAGAACGAAGCACATCCTCGTTCGGCTACATGCCTACCCACCCACCCCATGCTGAACCATACGTGCAAGCATCGCATGCATCTCTCAAGCGAGGGTCACCCAAAATTAAAACTTCTTCCGATCCGATCCATGGGCAGAGAGAGAACCCGGCCCCCTGGTGTGGCTGGTGCCATACCGTGCACGACGACCTGCAAACGACCACCACGTACACGCGTGGTGTGCGTATAGAAAAAGCTCAGGTCGGCGGATCGACGGGCCGTCGTCCGATACTTTTGACGACGCAAAGGTAGGTAGAGGCCCTGCGGCGCCGCGTGTGCATGCACTAGCTACCTGCGATTTTACAAATGGCACGTATAGGCTAAGCTACGAGAACGAGAGATGACGTAGATCCTTTCGTGATTCGTCCTATTGGGCCGGCCGGCCGGGCGGGCGTATACGCCTTGCGTGCAATGCACTACACCCATCGCCCACAGGAAAGGGCGCGGTAGAGTTCTGCTCTCGGTTCCGCCCCCAAAAGTCTACCAACTTTTCTACCCGTGGCTGCTGGTATTCTACCGTACCAGCAGTAGTTTTCAAGTGGATTTGTGTACTCGATCCAGTTGGGAGCCGTGCCGTCGTCGACAACGTACTGATGATCAGCTCTACGAGACTACGACTACGAGTCTCCGGTTCCCTGAACAATTGGTGCGCCCGCCGCAAGCTGACCCAATGACCAAATGTGATGCCTCTCCAAGCTCGATTCCACGTCATCGGATGGCGATGGGTTTTTCCGATTTCATGCCGCAAACTCCGTCCACGCTGACAGGCTACACAGCTTGTGTTTTCCAAAGACAGCAGACATGGACGACGCTCCGCACGTACGTCCACGTGAGGGTATCCCGTCGTCATGAACGTCCACACGACTAGTTTCAAAGAGAACCTAGTAACGAGACCGAAGAGATTCTTACACATACTTCTACTTCACACAGTTGTGACCCTAAATTAGCGGCATGTGATTTAAAACGCGCTCTACATTATTTATAATATAAAAATGAAACTATTTTTCATGGATTTCCATTCAAAAAAACATAGGCTGAATATCGGTGGACGGTGATGGCACTTGTGGCCGTTATCCTCACTAGAAGCTTTGTTGTGAGGAAACACTCACACCCTCTTGCTCATGTGGACGGCATGCATGGTGACGTTCTTTTGCCGCTGCAGGCCTGCAGTAGTGGTTTTGATGGTAAGTTGTTCTGCTATGCTCGTTTTATTGCTGTTGCTTCCTGGTCTGGGTTCGCTTGGGTTTCAATTGAAAATACATGGATGGGTTCTCTATAGACAGTGGCGGCATCTTAACCGCTTCGCCGTGAGGAAACATCCACCCCTTTGCTCGCTGCTATGGGTGGCATGCGTCATGATGTTCGTTTGCTGATGTGCAGCCGTGGTTTACCGTTTGTAAGTTGTTGCGGCGGTTTGTTTTATTGCTCTTAAGCTTCGTCGTGAGGAACAGGGCCGAGCCGGTAAAAATCGAGATCCTGTACTAAACTCTAAAATGAGACCCCACCTCCCAAAAAAAATAGGACTATAAATAAAATATATGATATATATCACAATAAGATATATTAAAAACCGTACTTACTCGACTTTTGCTTTCATAATCTTTAATTGAATTGCTTCATTCTTGTGACTCTTTTCTAACAAATTTATCCATAGCACTCTTTTGAGATTGAGTTAAATCCACTATTCTTTGTTTTTTCTTACGTTTTTTTAACCAGATTCATACTTTCTAGACTGGTTTGCAGAAGACATGACTACAATCTTGGATTGGAACACTAGATAATCCAGAACTAGAACAAAGATAACTGAACACCTAAATGGATCAATATTATATTAGTCATCACCCATCAACATTGATTAAAATATTGAAAATTAACTGAACCAGATTAGTATACCTGGAGCGATCGATCACAATTGACAGATCGATCGGTGAAAAGGAAGTCTTCTACAGTTGCACTAGTGCCGATGCTGATTCCCGACGACCTGACGCCGCGAACGCGCTGCGCACCGCCAGCACGACGGGACCCTAACCGGCGAATTGGCGATCGGTGAAAAGCGGAAAAGGATTAAAGGAAGCAGGGCCACACACAGCGCACTGCACCGGAGTCGACACGGTGAAACGTGTTGTGCCAGTGCGCCACCAGCGACATGCAGACATGACTGCACACTGCACGTCTGACGCGACCGACGGGCGACGCGTCACGCGCGACGGATGGACTCCTGAGAGTCTACGACCTGGCAGTCTGACACCTGCGCGGCGTTGCGCCTACCGCCTAGAAGGCTAGAACCAGGCCACCAGGGTCCAGGGCCTATACGGGCATACGGCTATACCCTATAGAAGTCAGCAGGTTGGTGGCCCCCTCCAATTTCGGGGGCCCTGTTCCATTGAACCTCTTGCACATGCATGGGCTCGGCCCTGGTGAGGAACCACACCCTTGCGTGTTGCCGTGGATGGCATGCACTTGCAGGCCTGCAATGGTGGTTTTGTCGTTTGTAAGTTGCTGCGGCAATTGCTTTATTACTATTGCCGCCTGGTTTGGGCCCACCTAAGTTTTGATCGAAAAACCATGGGCGGGTTTTCAGTAGGCGATGGTGGTATACGTGGCCGTTACCCTTATTAGAAGTTTTGCCATGAGGAATCACATCCTTGCTTGTTGCCGTGGGCGGCATGCACTGCAGATCTACAAAGTGGTGGTTTTGTTGTTTGTAAGTGGCTACGGTGGTTGTTTTATACTACCGGTTTGGATCCGCATGGAATTCGATTGAAAAACCATGGGCGGGGTTCCAGACGGGTTGATGGTATGTGCAATTGTTATCCTCGCTAGAAGCTTCGCCGTGTGTGGAACCACCCCTTGCTTACTGCTATGGGCGGCATGCATGATGATGTTCGTTTGCTGTTGCAGGCCTGTAGTGGTGGTTTTGTCGTTTGAAAGTTGTTGTGCAGTTGTTTTATTGCTATTGTCTTCTGGTTTAGGTCCGCCTGGATTTCCATTGCAAAACCATGGGTTCATTCTCCGGTTAGTGGTGGCAGCATCCGGGCTGTTGTTACCCTCTTTGGAAGCTTCGTCATGCCTACCGTTGTAGTATGCACGCCGTAGTGATAGTTTTATTATTTTTATTGTTGGTGTTTTATTGTGGTGGTTACCTAAATTTTGTATCATGACCCGAGATAGGAAGACAATAATTTATCAACAGACTACTTGATTGGTTTACCTCTAGATCATTGAGACGTTCAACTTACTAACATGCATGCAGCACAGTTTTCCTATTCTAAAAGTAGTAGTTTTGGTCTTTCTTTCTTGCGCTCTTGCCACTTAACTACATATGTTGTGCAAGTGTTTAAATATTTACCGTGTTTATAAAATGTATAAAAAATGGACAAAACCTAGGACGAGGGACGTGGTGGACAAGAACAAGAACCCCTCCACGGTGGCACGCAGGTCCACGTTGTTTAATTTGGCCTAGCACAGTATAGATAGGGTGACCTGGCAAACAAGCCACCAAACCTTCGAAGCAGAGTACACACCTAGAGAGAGAAAGCGGGAGCGGATTTGGAGAGAGAGAGAGAGCGGATTTGGATTGGAGGGAGGGATAAACTATTTAAGAGAGGAGGAGAGAGAGAGGGGGTAAACCGGAACCGGAGGCAGTATGGGATTCAGCCCACAGGAAGGGCGGTCTGGTCTCCTCCTTCCTCCCGTCGTCGCCCCCGGTTTTGGCTTCGTCCCTCGCCCGCTTCCCCGCACCGCGGTTTGGCTGCCTTTGCCTCCCTCCCTCTACTTCTACTGCAGACCCCCGCCCCCCATGGATCGAAATATCAGCAATCCACTCCCTCCTCCCGATTTAGGATATATATACCCACCCCCGTCGATCCCTTCGCCCAGTTCGCCACCGCGCCGCCGGACCCTGTCTCGCCTGTTCCGGCCCGTCCTGCCGCCGCGCCTTGAGGCAAGATCCCGCTGCGGCGTCGCCAGGGGCTCCTGACCGCGCGGTCTCGCCCTGCCATGCCGGTTCAGGTCGGAGGGAGCAAGGTGGCGGAGCCCAGGGCCAGGGTGGAGCTCTCGCCCACCGCCGTCGCCGACAAGGGCCGCGCCTCGTCCAAGAAGTTCCGCCGCCGCCAGAAGAAGGCCACGTCTTCCCTGTCGCCGATGCAGAGGCTGTTCGACACCAGCAAGGAGGTCTTCGCGGGCTCCTCGCCGGGTTTTGTGCCGCCGCCGGACGCCGTGGCGCGCCTCTCGGGCCTCCTCAGTACGTATCGCGCCTCGCCTCCCTTCTTCATCAGTAGAGTAAAAGCTGCTGTCTCTGTGCCGTGCGATTTGATGCTTGTTCATGAAGAGAAACTCTACTGCCTCGGTTACATGTGCGCGTCCTTTAGTCCTGTACAGGACTCGTACATGTCCCTCGTGCTCAGGATGTAGAGACAGCGACGATAACTGTATCGATGGGTGGATCACAGGGATGAACATTTTTACTGTTTGAGGCATCGTTCTCGTTCCTTTCATTTCATCTCGTGAAGCATCCATTTTTGGCATGATAAGGTAAAGGTCCTGGGCCTGGGACTGGGTGCCATACCTTGGTTCGGTCCACGTTGTGACCCGTGCTTTTGCTATGCATGTAACGGCATGTTTGCCATCCCGTGTCATTGCAACAGTGCCCCTGGGAGAGCGATATTTAACTATTAGGCCTCCTCCAATGGTACGAGCTATTACCTAGCTCTAAGCACTTTAGGAGATAACCCTTCCAATAATCTGGCTTTTAGCGTGTAGCTCATAATATGAATGATCCCACATGTCATCCCCACGTAATTTTGAAGTCCGTGTACGAGACTATCTCTCGATCAAGAGACAGCTCTTCTCTCTTCTATTAAAATATGAGAAAATATTCTATGACCTAGCTCATAGGCAACTATCGGAGGAGGCTTATACTCAGCCTGACAAAGGGTTGTTAAGTTTGCTGGGAACCTAAAGCTTGCAATTTGCAGTACACCTGTTTAATTAGACAGATAGTTGTCGTTGTGGGGGCTAGCTCGACCATGGACCACTCCCACCCATATCCTCAGTATCAGTGATGGTAGAGAGTAGGCAAGTGCTAACATGAAGCAACTACTACAATGCTACTCCTTACGTGGCTTAAATTGTAAATCTCCCAGCATTTGACCTTTTTGTCGGTGTACGGACTACAGTGCTTGTGCCTTGAAATGTTTTTGATAGAGCATCATGTTACACCTGATGGCTTGTGAAATGGAAGCATCACTCACTGCTAATGCTATGCTGCTGGCTATTGCTTTTGCTGCTGTTCTTCTAGACCTAATGCAGATTTCTTTTGCCACGCGCTTTTGAGTTTTTTCTTGGTAGTCTTTTGTTTGCACCTGGATGTACAGCATGTCCTTTTTTCATCGTTCGGACTACAGTGTTTGTATCCATAATGTTGAACATAAAACGCTATCATTTTTCACTGGATTGCTTGTGAAATTGAAGCATCACCTCTAATGCTGTGTTGCTGACTATTAACATCCACTGCTGTTCTTTAAAATCTAATGGAAATTCTCGTGGCTTTTAGCTTTTTCTTGGTAATCTTGCACAAGCATCTGTATGCACGGCACTATCCTTTGTTACTTGATATCTTAATAACGAGATACATTTGTCTAATCGTTACACCTTTGGTTGCAGATGATTTAAAACCACAGGATGTTGGGGTAGACTCTAACATGACGTACTTCAAGCATGCTGATTCTAGAGGCCCCCCTCGAGTTAGTTATCTGCATTTCTATGATTGCCCCAAGTTTTCGGTAATTTAACTTCTCCACTTTTGTGTATTACTTTTTGGTACTTAAAAGAAAAATGCGTGCGAAACTTTCTTAAATAACTTGCTAGCAAATGCCTCTTGCTGAAGCTTCGAATGGTTTGTGCAGTTTGGTATCTTCTGCTTACCGAAATCAGCAGTTATTCCCCTTCACAACCATCCTGGGATGACAGTATTTAGCAAGATACTATTTGGTTCCATGCACCTGAAGTCATATGACTGGGCTAAAAGTTCGCCAGATAGCAATGATAATGCACTTGAGAACTCAGATGGTTAGTTGTTCTTTTTCTTTATTTCTTTGAATGATGAACTTTCAGCTTTTCAGGGAAATGCTTATGCCTTTTTTTCATTAGCCACTTTCAGGAAATTAATGATGTCAATAACACTTTGTGATTTGTTTCTTGTCCTAACCACAGGAGCTCGTTTGGCCAAGGTAAATACTGATGCTGTTTTCGACGCTTCAGCTGAGACCGTAGTTCTGTACCCTGAGAATGGAGGGAATTTGCACTGTTTTACTGCGTTGACCCCTTGTGCCGTGCTGGATGTGCTGGGCCCCCCTTATGACCGTGATGATGGAAGGGATTGCTCATACTATGATGAATCACCGTTCTTGAGTTCATGTGGTGAGTTTCTTCCTTTCTTTTTGCAACTAATCTGCTGTAGGTGTAGGATCTAGGATGCCATTCAAACCAAAGAGTATTATTATTGGTCTTTAATCTAGTAGCTGAGAAAAATGTCCTGTGATTTCAGGTGGAGATGAACAGTATTCTTGGCTTAAAGAGGTTCCTACCAATTTCGAGATGAAAGGTACACAGATGCCGCGGAAGTTTAGCATCTAGGCATTACTGGCATGGCATTGTGGCGACACTGGAAGAGGATGAAGCAAATACCGCTAGCTTGGTGTAGATATCTGTAGCCGTGAAGACAAACAACAGTGGGTACTGGAAAGACTGGGCCGGGCCGGTTGCGCAGGCTAGGAAACTTGACATTTATTTGACTTTATTTCGTCTGGGTTGAAACAAAACAATCTCTTGTGGGTTGGGATGACTCTGCTTCTCTTATGCTACCAGAGTGGTCTAATAGCGCAATTCGAATTTGGGGTTTTTGGGCCATGATCATTTTTTTGTTTCCCTGTAGGCAGAAATGTACGCAGGTGTTCCTTTTTGAAATGATCATGGACCGAATTAGTGGGTCGTTTGCTTGGTTTGTTGAGCAGGGGAGGGTAGCTTCACCTGCTTTTCATGTTTCAGGGGCGCATCTTCTGTTTCCTTGTTGAACAAAGAAAATGTCTCATGTTATATCCTTGCATGACTGCCCTTTGCTCTGCGTCTACTAGTATGCAAACTGCGAGCCTTTTTGCACGTTGCAGTTGAGCCGTGCGCTGTCTTGGTGCACAAAAGGATGTGGATATAGCCGAGACTCCAGACCTGTAAACTGGGAGCTGCGACAGTGGCTGGGAGGTCCAAGCGGACGGAGGACTAGCTGGCAACATTATTTGTTATTGTACTGTACTTGTCCTGTGTCGAATGCTGGCAACATTTGGCATGCACGGGTGGCATGGCAAGCTGAGGCCATTTTTGGTTCTTCGCACCAGCATCCATTTGGAATTGACCGGTCTGTTTGGCAGCTCTATGGCTGATTCTGATTCTCCATGGGAGCTGATTCTCGGAGAAAAGTGATTCTACGGTTGGAAGTGATTCTCTTTGATTTGCTACCATAAATTTTTAAAATCAGGATGGAGAATCATTTCACAGAATTAAAAAAAGCTATTTTTTTTCAACTGCCAACCTCTTAGTTCATTTTAGAGAATCACTTCTCTCTGGAAACTGTCACTTCTCTTTGAAAATTGTTTGGCAGAGCTCCTGCTGGATTCAACAGGGATTCAACAGAGAATCAGATCACCCTTAACATATGCATCAGAAAAAGAAAAGGAGGTGGAAACATACTACAAATCTCCAATCCTAACCCTGAACCCGAACCTTTGTCGGAGGAGTTTGAGGCCCCTTCTTATTCTCGAAGAATGAGAGGGCAATGGGATTGATACCGAGACTTACGAAGAAAGATTTCTTCTTATTGTCATAGAAGCTCACCGGAGAAAATTATGTCTGTGCTTGCTTGCTCTTTTTCATTCCTTTTGGGTCAGTTTGGTTTAGAGGCAAAGCTTTGCCTCGCCTTGCCAGCAAGGGCAAGCCTCTCCTCGCCAGGCAGACCGAGCCGAACTGGCTCTCTAGAGCTAGCAAGGATTTTGTCTTGACAGCACGAGCCCTAAGACTGCTTGCCCGTCAACCAAACTTTGAGATCTCCCGTAGATTCTTGCTGGGCTGGGCAAGGCAAGCCTTGCTCAAGGATCCAAATGTTTTCTGCATAGAATGAGACAGGGAAAGCGAAGGCATGTGGAGATTGACCCTTTTCTCTTCGCAAAATCTTCACCCGTTGCTATGCGGTGGAGATTGATCAATGCATAGCAATTCGGAGATCCGAGTGGGGAGCCGTGTGAGATGAAAATGTTATGCGCGGTGTTTCAATAAAGCGGCCTCCGCTTTGCCATCACCAATGTTACCTGAGCTTATCAGGCCATTCCCACATGCCGCTCTCTAGAGCGATGAATGCCATTCTCTATGTCTGTGACGAAGGTAACATGTTCATCGGTTCGCTTTAACGCTGTCTCTGCCAGAGAATGGAGCTAGCAAACCATGCCACATAAATGGTGGAACGTCAAAATTGCTATACATATCCATTGAGATAAATTTCTTCCAACTTTAGTTTTGCAAATAATTTGGTTACTAGAGAGCATACACGTGTTACACGGTTACAGACTTAAAGAGTGGCTCTGTGAAATTGATTGCCCAGCCAAAGCCATATATTTTTCTTGATACTCCGGTCCAACATGTATGTCGTTTTGGCTTTTCTAGGTACATAAAATGTATCTAGACATAAATATAGGTATGCACCTAGAAAACCCCAAAACGACTTACATCTTGGAATGGAGGGGTACTTAGACTTCCAAAGCCATTTTTTTGAGACGATATTTCCAAACGAAACAGGATTAATATTAAGGCACCGGCCCAACGATGAAATGGCTGGGCCTAACATTGCAAGCCAAGTACTAAACAGGGATGATCGTACGGATAAGGAAAGCAGCCCAGCCCAACTATGAGATACCCGGGCCTGTGGGCCGACGACGTCCGGCACAGCTCCGCCGCGCTAGAAAAGAAGCTGCGCGAGCGCGACCTTCCCGAGCGACACCTCGTCCCTCTCTGACCACCACCGCCTCCTTCCCCGACCTTCCAGAGCCCACTGCCCCCGGCGGCGGCGGCGGCGGAGATGAGCGTGTGGAACTACGTGGTCACGGCGCACAAGCCGACCAGCGTCAGCCACTCCTGCGTCGGCAACTTCACCAGCCCCAACCAGCTCAACCTCATCATCGCGTAAGCGCGCTAATTAATCCCCACCCCCCTTCCCCCGTCTTCTCCCTCTCAGCCATGGTTCTAATCCTTCGGAATGGCCAAGCCATTCGGATTAGGCCCAGGGCGGCGTCTCTTAGGGTTTTGGGTTGGAGGTGGGAGGCGGCCTAGGGTTTGCCCTGAGCTGGAACACTCTGCAATGCGTGATTTCCTCGAATTCGTCTGGACTGTTCCAGATTTATTTCTGCGCGGGACGAGACAGGGAAAGCGAACGCGTCTGATTCCCTCCATATTTTTCTTTTTTGGGAGGACTAATTGGGTTTGCCCCCTAGTTATGTGGGATCTGACATTAGCACAGTTAAACCCTACTAGGATGTTGAACAGGTTTAGTAATACAAAACGGCATGATGAAATCAAACTACAATTGACGAAATGTCAGATGTTCTATGGCCGTTTGTGGTGAATTTGCTGCCTAGTGATACATTCTATGATGTCACCACGAAACTCTTTCAACTGCTGCAAGAGTGCAAGTTAAATGCCTGTTAAATCCTTTGCTAAAGCTTACGTGTACCAACCTTTCAGGAAATGTACCCGCATCGAGATCCATTTGCTTACTCCTCAGGGCCTTCAGGTCAGTGGTTTATAGCATTGACATTTGATGAAGTATTTTGCATCATAGTCTGCAACCATGAGACCATAACGATTTTGTTTTCCTAGCAGCCTATGCTTGATGTACCTATATACGGAAGGATCGCAACAATTGAGCTCTTCCGGCCTCATGTAAGCTAGCTATAACAGTTGATATTTTGTCATTGTGAAGTCTTTAAATTAATCTTCTATTGTTTCTGCTCCTCAGAATGAGACTCAGGATTTTCTTTTCATTGCTACGGAGAGGTACAAATTCTGTGTTCTGCAATGGGACACAGAAAAATCAGAGCTCCTCACCAGGTTTGGGCATTGACTTTCCTTTTTTTTTTAACTTTATAAAGCAATGATTGAGGTCGCAAGTCCCACTTAATTTGTCCATAGGGCAAAAGCATATTGCCACTCAATAACATATGTTGAAAGTTGAAACACTGCAGCTGCCTATTTTTGTATGGATGAATAATGTTTTTTCTGTTTATGTAGAGCAATGGGTGATGTTTCTGATCGCATTGGCCGTCCTACTGACAATGGACAGGTGCAGTCATCTTTTTCAGTTTCAACCCCTTGTATTGGCTTGTTGGAACAGCATAGAAATTTTCCTTTGACTTGAACTTTCAGTTATCCATCATTTTACAGACTTTTGCATGTATAGAGGGAGAGCAATATTTTACCTGGACACAGTAATACTAACAACTGGCCTTTTGTTTATTGTGTAGATTGGAATTATCGACCCTGACTGTAGACTTATTGGTCTTCACCTCTATGACGGCTTATTTAAGGTAAGCATACTGTCTACTTCATTAGGTTTGTGAATTTCTGATTCGTCATTTATTACCAAATTGTACTTATACATATCCAATATGGATCTCTTATTTCCTTTGACTATCCTTCCTTGTCAGGTTATACCATTTGACAACAAAGGACAGCTGAAGGAAGCTTTCAATATCAGGTATGAGTGTGGAAATTTCTAACTGTTTTTATTTGCTGAGAATTGAGAAGAATATTTATGTGATCTGGAAATTGTTGTGGTTGTGGTCTATAATTAGAAATATTGAAGCACGTGTGCATACTCACTATTTGTCCATGTGTTGTTGCAACCTTTACAGAATTTTGTTAGAGAACCATAATGTGCACATGGTCGAACCTTGTTTTGATTTTTCAATTCTTCTATTCATTAGCATAAAATTGTTGTGTTTATTTTGTTATTATGTCTTTGCTTGTTTGTCGATCAAATTGAAGCACATAATTTCTCATGGCATCTCGAGAGCATACTAATGCTTTACCGTTTGTCTCTTGCTATCAACCATGAGCTATGTTACTATGTTAGCAACATTCATTTGTTTGGGAAGCTCATCACAAATCTTAATTTTTCATTATTGGTGATTAACTTTATCCAAATGTATATGGACTCTGATATTTTGAGTATATTGCCTAATAGTTAGTGTTAATGTTATTCAGACTCCCTTATAGTTAGCATTTTGTTATGATAGACTCGAAGAACTTCAAGTACTGGACATCAAGTTTCTGCATGGTTGTGTTAAACCTACTATTGTTGTCCTCTACCAGGTTTGTTTGAACTTCTTTATGACTTCTGACTTCTCCTTTGGAAACAATATAGTTTTGAACATTTGAACTGCGTTTGTTATGATTTATGGTTGTAGCTTTTATAATTTGCGTGCTCTGTGCTATACTTCAGGATAATAAAGACGCGAGGCATGTGAAGACATATGAAGTTGCACTGAAGGACAAAGATTTTGTTGAGGGTCCTTGGTCCCAGAATAACTTAGACAATGGTGCCGGTTTGTTAATACCTGTACCAGCTCCACTTGGTGGCGTCATAATTATTGGCGAGGAGACAATAGTTTACTGCAATGCCAATGCTACATTTAAAGCTATACCAATAAAACAAGTAACCTCTTCACTACATCTTTTCAATTTTTTTTGGTGCCAACTTCATTGTTGGTAGGTATCACGTCTACACTGTCTAATTCTTTGTTCCTGGTTTAATTTCTTGCTAGTCCATCATAAGAGCTTATGGACGGGTTGACCCAGATGGTTCTCGATATTTGCTCGGCGATAATACAGGAACTCTGCATTTACTTGTCCTTACCCATGAACGAGAAAGGTAACAGCTTGCATATTGTTTGGAAACTAAAAGGCTCTTACCTAACAAGTATTCTGTTTCACCTTTTGTCTTTATTTTAGGGTTACTGGTTTGAAAGTAGAGTACTTGGGAGAGACTTCAATTGCATCATCAATTTCATATCTTGATAATGGTGTTGTTTATGTTGGTTCACGATTTGGCGATTCACAGGTAGGTCAAATGCTTTCTAGCCCTTTCCATTCCTCCATGTTAGATGAAAAAAGCACACATGATATCCTTTATATTGGTCTTGGAATATGTCATAATCATTCTATTTTTCCTACAGCTGGTAAAGCTGAACCTCCAAGCTGATGCAAGTGGTTCATTTGTTGAAGTTCTGGAACGTTATGTGAATCTTGGACCTATTGTGGACTTCTGCGTGGTTGACCTTGATAGGCAGGGTCAGGGTCAGGTGGTTACTTGTTCTGGGGCATTTAAAGATGGTTCCCTTCGTGTGGTTCGCAATGGTATAGGGATTAATGAGCAGGTATTCAGTTAAGACTAGTTTGTTATGGCAAACTTTTTAATATAGAGAAGTTGAGTTGTTTATTGTCTCTTGCTTCATTAGGCTTCAGTAGAGCTCCAAGGTATCAAGGGATTATGGTCATTGAAATCTTCTTTCAATGATCCTTACGACATGTACCTAGTTGTGAGCTTTATAAGTGAGACACGGTTCTTGGCGATGAACATGGAAGATGAACTAGAAGAAACTGAGATAGAGGGGTTTGATGCACAAACCCAGACCCTGTTTTGTCAAAATGTGATCAATGATCTTCTTATACAGGTGCCTCTTCTAATGATAATCTTATCAGCTTTTCCTTGCATTTGGCATAGTAGCAGACTAGCAAAACATTATAGTGTTATGGTAAAAGATGAGTAGTCGGTGTTTTAAAGAAAAAAAGCAAGTTCTTTTTTTTGGTATGTCTGCCAATTAGTTTCTTGAATATCATTATTCATCATGTTAGCAGTTATGTGGTACAAGATCAACTATTAACACTTTACCTTTGCTTTGAATGGCAGGTTACTGCTAATTCTGTTCGGTTAGTCAGTTGTACCTCTCAGGAGCTAGTGGATCAATGGAATGCACCAGCAGGATTTTCAGTCAATGTTGCCTCAGCTAATGCCAGTCAGGTGCTTTGCTTTTGGATTGCTGTGTTTTCTTTGGAAATTTGAATGGGGGTCAATCACATAAAACAGTGATACAACCAGTCACACTTACCTGTGTCACTTAATTGATATTCCCCTTGTTCTTTCTATTCTTGGGAAGTTGTCTTTCCTTTTTTCCCCTAGCAAGTAATGATATGTTGCCAAATATGTTCTGATCGTTAGATGTGTAGTAATACAGATTTTGGGGGTGTTTTTCTGCTTTAGTGCCCTATTGCCTTTTTGTCAATGCACATTCTGACATGCATCAACTCTAAAATTACCCTAAATAATCCAGAAGAGAACAGGTTTAAGCGTGAGAACCATTGACTACAGACAAAGCTGAGCTTATAAAAAATTGTTTGTTGTGCACTTGCAATCACAATAATACTGTCCTTTTTTAGTATTAATTGTGATCCATATATGACTTTAATTTTTGCCTTCGTTTGGAACCTGTAAACTGGTATTCCTAGTTTTCTTTTGTTTTTTTTCCTTGAGTCTGAGGGTCAGTGCGCGATTGCTAATTGTTATGGTTCAACTGAAGAGAATCTTTATTGAACTGAGTAAAGTTTTGTTGTTATGGATCCAAAAATGATGCTCAAGGTAATTGCTAGCCCAAATCCGGAAAGGAAATCGGAATTGAAAAACTGTTAGGGTGCGTTTGGATGTCGATATTGGAGGGCTTGGTATTGAATTGGGTTCAATACCAAACCAGCCATGATATTGAAAGACACAATTCGAATTCTGTTGTTTGGATGACAATTGCAATGTCTTTTGGAATCCTGAGCAGTTCAATTCAATTTCTGTTTGGATGTGCAAATGAATCGAAACTTGGCCGTGTATCCCATCTCCCCCGCCCAAGCCTCCACCCGGTCAAGTTCGTCGCGTCGCCCCGTCCTTCGCTGACGAGTCACCCCGTCCTTGGCCGGCAAGTCAAGTCACGGAGCTCCTGCCGCTGCCCACGGTGAGGAGAGTGGCAGCGCCCCTGCAGATCAGCATGCAGAGAGGGAGGCAGAGTTCAGATCAGAAAAGGGGGAGATGCGATTAGACCTTGGCCTATGTCCTCCATGCCGGCAGTTTGGAGGGCAGATGCAATTCGAGCTCGATCTGCCAAGCTTGAGTTTGATTTGCATTGACATGGGAGAGGCACAAGCTCGATTTGGGTGGCGTGTGGCTTGGAGAGGTGGGAGATGGAGGGGGCTAGGCATCCGAGCCTCAGCACGGAGTTCCTTCCTGCCACTGTCATGGCCTGCTCCCCGTCCTCCTCTGCGCCGCCGCCGCGCTTCGATTCCCTCCCCGTCGGAGCCTTTGCAGACGTACCCAGTTCACCTTCGCCCCGAGCTTTTCTCGTTACCTGCTGAAGATACAGCACCGGACCCGTCCGCCTGAGCTGCGCCCTGCCCTCCGCCAGAGCTCCGCGTTGGGGGAGAGATGCGAGAGACGGAGAAGAGGAGAGATGCGAGAGGGAGAGAGATACGGGAGAGAGCTGGGAGGGCGATTCCAGCTAATGCGGAGGGGAAGGGCTCGGTATCGTGTGATGGACTGCAGCAGTAGGCCGAATACCCCTTGGTATTGAAGTAAGTTTCCAATTCCAATTCTCAGATCATCCAAACAGCGATATTGATGGCACCAAATACCAATTCCAAATTCTGGACTACAGTATCTACATCCAAACGGGGTGTTAGCCAAATGGTGCCTGAAATTAACAACTTTATGTAGTTGATCCCGGATATTGCAGTATCAGTTCACTTCACCTATTGCTTTGATTTGTGCAGACATTATCATCAGCAGCCATAATGTTTAGAAATATTACTTGAATGTCCTAAGTACAAATGTATTTGAATTATTGGATGCCAACTCTATTTATTTTCACATAATATTTTTTGATTGCACAAATGTGTTGCAGGTTCTGTTGGCAACAGGTGGTGGCCATCTTGTTTACCTAGAAATTAGGGATTCTAAGCTTGTTGAAGTGAAACATGCACAGCTAGAACATGAGATTTCTTGTCTTGATTTGAACCCAATTGGGGAGAATCCACAGTATAGTTCCCTAGCTGCCGTTGGGATGTGGACAGATATAAGTGTTAGAATATTTTCACTTCCAGATCTTGAATTAATAAGGAAGGAGAATTTGGGTGGAGAAATTGTTCCTCGGTCTGTTCTGCTGTGCACCTTGGAGGGGGTATGCTCTTGACCTCACTTTCCTAAGGTCCATTGAAAGCAAAAATGGCGACTTCCAAGTAACATATACATGCTTCTGTTTTCAGGTTTCGTATTTACTTTGTGCTCTTGGAGATGGTAACCTGTTCAGTTTTCTGCTGAATGCAAGTACTGGTGAACTGACTGATAGAAAGAAGGTTTCCCTCGGGACCCAACCAATCAGCCTTCGTACATTCTCATCAAAGGGTACCACCCACGTGTTTGCTTCATCAGATAGGCCAACGGTCATCTATAGCAGCAATAAGAAGCTTCTCTATAGCAATGTCAATTTGAAAGAAGTTAATCATATGTGCCCTTTCAATACAGCCGCTTTTCCAGACAGGTTCTTTCTCACTCTAGATTTTGTGGCATGAAATTACTTAATCTTTGAGTTCACTAGCTCCTCTATGTACTTGTGAATATGTGTCTATTCGGTCGAGACGTTTTCCTACAAGCCATTTTGCATAGCCATCAGATCTTTGTGCAGTTTTTTGAATGTGTGGAACATGTTCTTGACAAAGTTGGTTTTTAAATTTATACTAGCAGTAGCATTTTTTTAAAAAAATAAGCTTTGCTTACAATCTGATGATACTTTTGACTTTATGAAGCTACCTCCTTTTAATGGTTATGTACTTAAATCTTATCATCAACAGTCACATTAGACAAGAGAAATCCTTTATAACCTACTCCCTCCATCCCAAAAAACAAGTCAATCTAGGATTCAAATTTGTCCCAAAAAACAAGTCGTTTTACCCTATTTGGTATGTGCATCTGCATGCGGCTGTCAATTAGCGCCAAATATGACTAATAAATAGGGGCAAACAAGGTCATTTTACCTTCTTGTTAATGACTTGTTTTTTTAGGACGGAGGGAGTATGGTAGTTATATCTTTTAATGTGTTTGCTTGATTATTGATTGTTGCTAGTTCCGTTCTACCTGATGCTGTGAGCTCACACTTCATTCACGTCACTATTCTTGTAGTTTCTCTTAGTAATTATTCGGAAACAGTATCACTGTCTTAAGTTTGCTTCAGCTCACCCCTTCTTTTTTCAATTCACAGCCTTGCAATTGCTAAAGAAGGTGAACTCTCCATTGGAACGATTGATGATATCCAAAAGCTTCATATCCGCACAATCCCCCTTAATGAACAAGCACGTCGCATTTGCCACCAGGAGCAATCAAGGACACTAGCATTTTGCAGTTTCAAGTACAACCAGACTAGTATGGAGGAAAGTGAGACTCATTATATTCGTCTGTTAGATCATCAGACTTTTGAGTTCCTGTCTACATATCCTCTAGATCAATACGAATGTGGCTGCTCAATCATTAGCTGCTCATTTGCGGATGATAATAATGTTTATTACTGTGTGGGAACTGCATATGTTTTACCCGAGGAAAATGAACCAACAAAGGTATGTCTGAGAGCCTGATGTTTCATTGATGCTCTGTTCTCCCTTTCAATGATTATTCAGTTTACTACTGCTTGCTGCTTATTTCTTTGAATTTTGTTATTCAGTTCTCTTGCACAAAATGCTTATATATTATTGATGCATCTTGTCGTAGGGGCGAATCCTTGTATTTGCTGTTGAAGATGGAAGGTTGCAATTAATCGTAGAGAAAGAAACTAAAGGTGCAGTTTATTCGCTGAATGCATTCAATGGGAAATTGTTGGCTGCTATCAACCAGAAGATTCAATTATATAAGTGGATGCTTCGTGAGGATGGTTCACATGAGCTGCAATCTGAGTGTGGGCACCATGGGCACATACTGGCCTTGTATACTCAAACCCGTGGGGACTTCATTGTGGTTGGAGATCTGATGAAATCGATATCCCTGCTGGTCTACAAGGTAGCCATTAACTGTTTGCTTGACACATTGCATTATTTGTGACTTTTGTTTGAGTTGCTTTGTTGGGCTAATTACTAATTTGTTTTTCTTTTGAGCAGCACGAGGAAAGTGCGATCGAAGAGCGTGCTAGGGATTATAACGCCAACTGGATGACTGCAGTTGAGATGCTTGATGATGAAGCCTATATCGGGGCAGAAAATAGTTATAACCTATTCACTGTGCGCAAGAACAGTGATGCCGCCACAGATGATGAACGGGCCAGGCTGGAGGTCGTCGGGGAGTACCATCTTGGAGAGTTTGTGAATAGGTTCCGCCATGGTTCACTCGTGATGCGCCTTCCGGACTCAGAGATAGGGCAGATTCCCACGGTCATCTTTGGCACAATAAATGGGGTAATTGGCATCATCGCCTCCCTCCCACATGACCAATACGTGTTTCTGGAGAAACTCCAGTCCACTCTTGTGAAATTCATAAAGGGTGTTGGAAACCTGAGTCATGAGCAATGGCGTTCGTTCCATAATGATAAGAAGACGGCGGAAGCTCGGAACTTCCTTGATGGTGACCTGATCGAGTCATTCCTTGACCTTAGCAGGGGCAAGATGGAGGAGGTGTCTAAGGCTATGGGTGTTCCTGTGGAGGAGCTGTCCAAGAGGGTGGAGGAGTTGACGAGGCTTCACTAGATGAATGGATAGAAGTTTGCTGCAACTTAATTGCATGTAAATCCCTTGTAACTTGTATTTTTGTACTGTTGCCGTAGCATGTCGTTTTCATTGCAGGGAGTTCCCTCCTGCAATGCTGTTGCCGCCGGTCACACAAGCAAGTGTTTACCCGGGGTTGTAGCTTCCTTTGCTTTGTTGGGTGGTGGCCCAAATACTCTTCAGCTGGCAGTTTGGTGAGATTGTATTTTAATGCTGAAACAAAAGACTAGTAGTGAAAAAAAAAATTGTGTTGATTCTGCCACGCTCTGGACAAGCCTTCTAAGGATATGCGCTTTGTACTTGCTGCTCTAATTAGACACGGGTAGCAAATACATGGCAGATTGGCAGTAACAGTAACTTTTGTAGGCTTATTGCATTAAATCTGGTATGTTTTACTGGGAAATTTTTCACGTCATGTTGCCAATGTTACTAGGTTAGAGGCTTTGCATTAGCAAATCGGCGATGCTGGTAATAAACTTGCAACTCTAGCGGGGCAGGGACTCTGAACTTTGGATGCCTCGTCTACTTCATGGAGCAGCGACAGCCTGCCAAGGCATAGTGAGTTACCGTTTCCTTATCCTCTTCGTGCTCCAGTGACATCACCGGTTTCTGACGCAGAAAGCTGTCAGTCTTTTTCTCACAATCCCACTAGCTTCCTGAAGCTGAGGCCGAGGCCGAGGCCGAGGCATGCCGTGATACTGCAATACACTAGTGTTGTGTTGGACTTGGAGCAACATGAGGACTCGTGTAACGGCCTTGAATTGAATCTGGCGACAGTTTTTTTTTTTGAAACATTATCTGGCAACAGTGCAAAGAGATTGTTCCAGCATAGTGGCATAGTGGCGCCTGTACACCATATACTAATCGTTTCCAGATGGGTCGGCGTGAGTCAGGAGTGGATACAACTACCACTAGTGGACGGTAAAAGAGGCAGATGATGGCAGTGTTCAATCATAGGAAGCGGATGAGGTAGAGGCGTAGAGCGAAAGAGGGACGCCAGTTGGGACTGAGCTTGCGCATTACTAGTTGATAATGGTGGTGGTCCAGGCCCAGTCCATCCAGTCAGACAGAGTAGTTGCAATTGCGAGGGAGAGGGCCTTCCGACCCGTCCAGCTCCAAGGCCCTTTTGATTTGAAACTGCGGCACAGATGCCTCCCCTCCCGTTTGGGGCAGCGCTGCGCTGCGCTGCGAGAGCCTGCGACCAGATCGAGCCGCCGACCCAAAACCACACCACACAAGCTCTCCTTCACGCACCACCACCCTCCCCTCCTCTCTCTCCCTCGCTTGGCCTTGCTTGGCTCCCCCCTCTCTCTCCTCCCTCCCACACGGGCGCCCACGCCTCGCCACCCCGCTCCCCTGACCGCCGCAACCCCTTCGATCCGCCCGCGCCCCTCCCCGCCGATCGCGGGGGCCTCGACACCGCCGCCGGCTCGCCCTCCGCGAGCGCCCAAACCCTAGATCTGGTGCGGATCCCGCGCCTCCCGCCACCTCGCCGCCATGTTCTGGCGCATGACCGGCCTCTCCGCGGCCTCGCCCGTGAGTACACTCCTCCCTTGCGCCTCTCGTCTCATCCCTCCCCTGCGCCTGCGCTGCGTTGATGCTTCGCTTGAATCTGCCGCCCCTGCTGGGAGCGTGTCGCTAGCCGGATCGCCGGTGGGGGTCTAGTCTTGCCTGCTGCCCTTCCGGTTGCTTATCCGCGTCGCTTAGGGCTCGTTGCTGCTGCCTCGGGATTTTATCCCCCTCTGTGCTCGTGCGCGCGCCATGCTTCCGCGCGCTGTATCTTTTGTGGTGTCAAGATAGGCACCCATTTATACTCGGTTATTGCATTACCCAACTTGCGTTCCTGAAACAACAAATTCGAACAAATCTAGAGCAGCGAAAGGGCAGCATGTTTAGTAGTGACTGTGTGTCTCTGGATGTGTTCTTTTATTCATCCGTACTCATTTAGTAGTGACTGTGTCTCTGGATTGAGCATGTTTGCTGGTATGCATTAATCATTTGGCATGCTTCTTTACCATCACAAGGCCTTTGTGAACAGCACACACTGGGACATCTCCACTTCACTTGCCTAACCTGTTTCTCTACTGATCAGGTGGATACAATTCTAGACAAGGAGAACTTTACATTGGAGGAGCTTCTTGACGAGGATGAGATTATTCAAGAGTGCAAAGCACTGAATACTCGACTCATAAATTTGTAAGACCCTGACCTGTCATCAAGCTATTACAGTTTTCAGCATCCAAATTACTGTTGAACATTTATTGCTTTATGATTCTAGCACATATTGCTGATAGGTGTTTCTCAATGTAGTTTACAGGCAAAGGAACCTTTTTTTATTGAATAAATAAGGTAGCAAAAGCCATCTCATCACATGCATCCATCCTTTTCAGCCATTGTTTTCCACATCAGAACTGCCTATGGGGTTCTATCATACAAAGCTGAGAAGAAGCTGTAATTTCAATTCATATGCACATACAAACTATTGTGTGTCCTTTCAAGATCCCTATGCATTTTACTTCTGGCATTTGGTATGTAATTAGCTTAGCAGAATGCATCTGGACTAGTTCCTTTATCTTCTAAAAAACATCTAAACTCGTTCTCCTTTTCTTAATTTTGTAAGCGTTTGCAGAGTAGGTTCAGCTTAACAATCATTTATTTGAGTTTGCTTCTGTTTCTTTTTATATGTGTTGGTTGTTTTAACTGCTGATTAATGTGGACTATGTGTGTCTGGTGTAATTAATTGTTTATATAAGCTGAAGTTTGCCTTTTCTTTAGTTATATTTGTTTGTTTCCATTCCCAAAAAAGAGAGTAGCTTATATGTTATAGATTAGAAATAGTGTGAAGTGCCACCATACTGTGTAGCTTTCAATTGGGCTTCACCTGGTTGCAGTTTTGTTCTCCTGTCTAAAATGTATGAATGCTGTATCTAGCTTGCGAGATAAAGCCCAAGTGGAGCAGTTACTTCGTTACATCATGGAAGAAGTTCCGGAGGATTCAGAGAAGAAACGATCTTTCAAGTATGATATGAATATTTGTTGTTTAATACCATGCCATATGTTAAACTAGTTCACTGATGAGCCTTGTCGAACTTCCCTTGTCTACCTCTTGTAGGTTTCCATTTATTGCTTGTGAGATTTTTACTTGTGAAATTGACATTATCTTGAGAACCTTGGTAGAGGATGTTGAGGTAAATAATTTACTTGTTAAAACATTTCTCTGGAATATTTTACTGCACAGGTTTATGAACTCTTAATGATCTCCATTCCTTCTGCTACATGACACAGTTAATGGATTTACTTTTCTCATTTGTAAAACCTGACCATCCACATAGCACTTTGCTAGCTGGTTACTTCAGTAAGGTACCCTCCTCTTCTACCTGACCTCTTTAATCATGGATAAACTTGTCTTCAAGACCTCTGCAATGTTTTAAATGAAGCTCAGTTTGGCTACTTGTTTGTTTTAGGTGGTGATATGTTTGATGCTACGGAAGACTGCTCCTCTTATGAATTATGTTCAGGTATTACTGGTTTATTTTGTAGAAATGTAGTTGTTTCTACCATGTCTTCATTATTAGCCTACTAGGTAACCTCTAGCTTAACCTGCCTGCATTGAGTGCATGGTCATATTCTGTTTTACCAACCCAAGAAACCTACTGTACAGTTTTTACTGTAAGTCAAGTTATGCTTATGTTCTTATCCATGTGCATTTCTTGCCTTGCTGACTGACTGAAAATCCATGATATTTACTGTTCTGGACTGTGTATGGGTGCATGATTGAAAGTGATGATTCAAGATCAATTGATATTGGATTCCTATTTTCTCTATGATCGAAATCTCAGTTCTGCTCATTACCTACATTGTGTTTGTGATACATTCAATTGTCTCCTTTCTTTGACAGTCGTGTAAAGTCCTATACATGCTGTAAACATGCAGTCATTTGTGCACATTCCAATTTATGTTGCTTTTCTTCTTCTTTTTATCCTCTTTAGGAGCATCCAGACATTGTTGTCCAGCTTGTTGACCTCATTGGTATCACTTCAATAATGGAGGTAGGCCGTTACTGGATTCGTTCTCCATCTAGTTTGGTGAGTGCAATGGTTGATGTTGTTCATCAAATTGACTGTAAAACAGGTGTTGATGAGATTGATTGGTGCTGATGAAACCATATACTCGAATTTTGCGGATACATTGCAATGGTTAGAGAATACAGATGTCCTGGAAATGATCGTGGATAAATTTAGCTCATCTGTAAGTACTGACTCTTGATCACTCAGTAACATAGTGCTATACAACATACATATTTGATATTTAACTGTGGCATTATCAATTTGGACTTGCAGTGGTTAGGGTTGCTATTGGTTTGTTATCTCAGTAGTCAGTAGAATTCATCTGCTTGATATTTTTTCTATCTATTTGCTAGTAAAGAACTCATATATCTATGCTACTTCTACCAAACAGGACTCCCCTGAAGTACACGCGAATGCTGCAGAAATCCTTTCTGCAGTAACTCGATGCGCCCCCCCTGCTCTTGCTGCAAAAATATGCAGCCCAAGGTTTGTCTTCTCGTTTAACTTGTTATGTTATCAGAAATTGTAACTTTTGAACATCATATCCCTTCCTGTCCCAACTATCATCATGTTCATTTTTCTTGACTTGTTCCTGGTATCAGTTTTGTTGGTAGGTTGTTTCGTCACGCTCTTGAAGAATCAAGACCAAAATCTGTTCTGGTTCATTCACTGTCAGTGTGTATATCTTTGTTGGACCCAAAAAGACTAGCATCAGCCTCATACCAAGCATTTAGAAGTAACTTAAGTCACGGGACGCTGGTCACCGCTAGTCCAGAGACAGTTGATGGTATGCTGGAGAGTTTAGGTGAGTGGTCTTTAATTGATTCTATCAATTTAACGTCACTCATATTACTTATCTGTTTCACTTGTTATCTGATGCTTTCTATCACATGCATTCTCCTTAATCCTTATCATAATTCATGTTGCATGGTGGCACACCTGGCAACTGGCATGTTTAATGAAACGCTATATTGCCTTTTTGAGGGAACTTACCAGTATACCTGTATTCTCATATTAGGTGATTTGCTGAAGCTATTGGACATTACTTCTTCTGAAAATGTTTTGCCTACTACGTATGGATGTTTGCGTCCGCCTCTTGGGAAACACCGTTTGAAGGTGTGCTCTGATGCTGTGAATCTCTTACTTTTAGTTTGAGCATATGTGATTAATTCTCCACATCTTAAGCCGATCTTTTCTTCTCCCAGAATAAATTATTCTTAGTCTCCTAGTTATTTGATGGAATCATTAATGCTGCTTAGTGCTGAGTGAGATACGCACTAAACCCGAGTCTTGAATGGCCTCTAACTTCTGTTTACTTTGCATAACTCTGCAGTTAGGCCAGGCTTGGAAGGTCCAATTAATTGTTCCTTCTTCTAATGCGTCTTCCTGTTCTATTTTGAGTTTAATAAATGTTATTTCTGTTTCTTTCAGATTGTGGAGTTCATCTCTGTTTTGCTAACAATTGGTAGTGAAATTGCTGAGAAGGAGCTAATAAGCCAATCAGCAATAAAGCATTGCATTGATTTGTTCTTTCAGTAAGTGAGCTACTGCATATTTTTTTGCTTACCAGTTTTCATTTGTTAAAGGAAAATAATCATATATTTCCTGGTGCTGCAGGTACCCTTATAATAACTTTTTGCATCATCATGTCGAGAACATTATTGTTTCTTGCCTCGAGGTTAAAAGAAATCAACTAATTGACCATGTCCTTAATGACTGTGACCTTGTCGGTAAAGTCCTTGCCGCAGAAAAAAAATCATCTCTGTCAGTGGACTCTAATGGGGTAATCTATTCCTGGATTCTTTTCATCTAAGTTTCTCCTTTGCTGGGCTACATTGTCATAGGATCCTGAGTCTTGATTATATCTTCTATTTGCAGCCAACATTACCGTCAGAAGGGAAAGAACCCCCGAGAATTGGGAATATTGGCCACATAACTCGTATAGCAAATAAGCTCATTCAGTTGGGAAATAGTAGCAGTGTGATCCAGAATCACTTGCAGGTAATTCAAGTTTCTATTTCATCATTGGCACAACAATTTGACACTTTTGTTTGTGTTGTATACGCATTTACATTTATGAAATTTATCTCTATAGGAGAACAGCGAGTGGGCTGAATGGCAGACAGGTGTCCTGGTCAAACGCAATGAGGTGGAGAACGTTTACCATTGGGCATGTGGGTATGTTCTTTTCCCACCCTGAGCTTTCTGGTTGCTGTGTACATTGCGGAAACACTTATTGTCGAGAATTGCATGTTTCTTTCTTGATTGTTGGCTATGTATGTTTTATGCTGCAGCCGTCCAACTTCTCTACACGATCGTGGGAGGGATAGTGATGATGACGACTTCCGAGACAGAGACTATGATGTGGCAGCACTTGCAAATAATCTTAGTCAGGCATTTCGATATGGGATATATAGCAACGATGACATTGAAGAGGTGATTTTCTGAGTTTTTAGCATTGTGTTCTTTGGTAGCATGCTATAATTTGTTAACTGTTATTTAGGATAATTAAGTTGAGTTCCTGAATCTGCTATGATATCTTTATTGGTATTGTTTTACAATTTAAAATTTCGATCATGGATTTGATGGAAAACTAAAACCTAGAGATTCTCCCAGATAATTGTGATATACTTATATTATATTCATTAATATGATTCTGCTCCTGTCTGTCTAATGTATTTCTTTTTTGAACGTTTCTGTCTAATGTATTTCATGTTTGATGATTGCAGGCACAAGGATCCCATGAACGAGATGATGAGGTATGCTAATGATACTATTTCCGTAAATATGTTCATTATTTTACTTAAATACAGTTCATGTAAGGCGGTACATGGTCAATAGTTTGATTGAGATGGATTTTCTGCAAGCTGAATTCTGTGTATCTGTTTCAGGATGTCTACTTTGATGATGAATCAGCTGAAGTGGTAATATCTTCGTTGCGGTTGGGGGATGATCAGGACAGGTAATTATTGCTGTTTTGACTTAAACGGTTCTCTGTACAAGTGAGGTGGCTTATAGAGTTTGTATTCTGCAGCAGCTCCCTCTTCACGAATTCAAACTGGTTTACGTTTGATGGTGATAGAGGAATCAATGACCGCTTAGCTGCCTCTGTTCCTTCACCATCCCCGAATTCTGAAGAGACTACCCTTAGTATGGAGGAAACTGATGAAGTGCTAATTGGTGAAGCCCCTGGCACTGAGTCACAGCTGGAAAGCGTGTCTCTTGAAAATGGCCCTGTTGAGGAGACCAAGGAACTAGCAGAAGATGCTGAGCGCAATGATGAGAAACTGTTGTGCACAGAAGAGGAAAATGTATCCCAGGAAGCTGAAGCCTCTGAGCGGCCTATGGATGTTCAAGATGGCCAGACTGACACACAAGTTGGAAGTGCAGCTGAAGCCTCAAGTACAGAGGGAGCAGCGGATGAACCTTGCAGCTCTTCTGAGCCTGGCAATGCCTTGCCTGGAGCCTTGCCTCAATCTGCTGATACTGAAAATCAGTCTGCTGACCCATCAGGGTGTAGTGAGATTGCCCATGAATCAGGCTCACCCGCAGAGGTTGATGATGGAAAAACGGTTGAGGTTGCCACAACAAATGAATGAAGAATATGGGCTGGAATCATATCACAAACCTGAGCAGTATTGCCAGCCAGATTCTTTTGCAGGTGAGCAATGTCACCTTGTTTTGCATCACATGCTCAGGAACCACGGAGGACCCTTCAGAATGCAAGGATGCTGTACAATTAAAGGCGCTGCTACGCTATGTGCAGTTGGTTGGCACTGAATGAATGAGCATATTCGCGCAGGTGGGCATGCCCTGTTATGATCGGACTGCCCCACCCCATCCCCAGAAGCTTTTTCCTCAGTTCACATGGACTTCTTATCCTGTAATGGTGGGAGAACTAATTCTTGCCAATGTCAGTTTGGTGGTTAGATGGGGATTAATTCATTTGGTGGTTCTGATTTTGGTACGGTGGTTATTTCCTTTGTTAGGGTACTCGAACTGTAATATTTGCAGCGAGTTTTTCCCGCGTTATCCCTTTTTTTTGTTCATTTGGGAATAGCTATTTCTGTAATTGTTACCTGTTCAAGTGAAACATCTACCTTTCTTTTTGCATCCTAAGCTGGTTCTCTGCAAAAATTGGGGCTAAATCGTTCAGGATATACCATTATAATCCATACTGCTTTGTAGCCCAAAAGTGTCAATGAGCCTCTCTGGCCTCTGGGTGCTTTCGTTGAGCTAATTGTTTTAGCCCAATCGAGAATGAAAGTTACGGCCTAAAGTGACTAGAACGGTCCGTCTAACTTGGATCTATTCGTATTTCTTAAAAGAAAAGATCTTTTTTAAAAAATATACATGCAGGCCGATCTTGAAATGACAGCTGTTTTGTTGCTGTTCTCCAAAGCGACCAGCAGATGGCTGCAAAACCCACCATATTGTACCGTTCACCATGCGGTATAAATCTGTTAGCTCAAGTCCAGTATTTATCTGGAGAACTTGGCCTACAAGAAGCACCAAACTCCATACACATTTTGCCAGAGAACATTCAAAGAAAAGGTGAATAATTGTTTCATTTCCTCTTAAGTTTCTTTGGTGAGATTTGCAATTTCATGAACAAGCCGCATGAAGATTTTTAATTTCAACAGTATCTTAGCTTTCCGGATCAATTTTCATGGGATATCCCACATCACTAGTGCAAAGTTGTTAATACATTGATTTGACAGAGAACCTTCCAATTTTTTCCCATCCCCATTTTCGTCCATCTCTATCATCAGATGTAGCAGTAAATCATTTAATATTCTTGTAATTGCAATAGAATCACAGCGTTGTCTTATGGTTAGTACATCAGTATGTAATTTTTAAGGATTTTCCTTGCGACCTGTTAATTTTCCAAGGCAATCCCAGAAGTTTGTATGCATAGACTAAGATCTCACTCAGATTTCCCAGCATTTCTGCCAGTAATCATCATCTCGGCACGTTATCCTGGTATAACTGTTCCGTCGGCCGCTAGGCGCCCAGGCATCGAGGCGGGCCCTGGTGCCCCTCGAGTCAATTATCATGGGCCAACAAAAATCGGAGAGCCTTCTGGCCCAATTAAACTTTCACTTTTGACTTGGTTGGGGCGCGCCAGGCTCGGGCTGTATAGTGCAACGCCCGAACGACGCTCGAGGGGCCCAGTGGCAAGCCACTGTGGTGGACCCTCCCCCACAAAAAATAAATTTAATATCGAAGTGGGTACATGACCCACGTATCAGATATTAAACTGATAAGAACAGATACTACACTTGATCTTAGCCAAAAGGCCGAGAAAGGTATGAGTTGTGAGGGAGCCCTGCGCCTCCTTTTATAGCTATCCTCCGGCTCCCCTCGCTCATAGCTTGGCGACGTGGGACTAAATATGAGGCGCCGCGCTCCGCGCAGCCACAGCACGCGCGCTTTGATCGCTTGGGCCGTATGGGCTCTCCAAAGTGACCAGCAGATGGCTGCCAAACTGTTAGCTCAAGTCCAGTATTTATCTGGAGAACTTGGCCTACAAGAAGCACCAAACTCCATACATATTTTGCCAGAGAACATTCAAAGAATAGGTGGATAATTGTTTCATTTCCTCCTAATTAAGTTTCTTTGGTGAGAATTGCAATTTCATGAACAAGCCGCATGAAGATTTTTATTTTCAACAGTATCTTATTTTATGACATGAAGAGTTCTGGACCTTCACCAAATGTCTACTCTTACTCAGTTTTGATAAGTATGTATAAACATGGAGAGAGGTTATGCTTAGAGGAAGCTTTTGAGCTTCTTCGTGAAATGGAATCGAATGGTGTCAGACCAAACGCTGCAACATACGGAATTTACCTCTATGGGCTTTGCCGTTCCAGACCGGTAACATCTGAACTTTCTTCGAACTCTTTCTCAGAGTGGGGAGGCCGGAAACGGCCAAGAGGGGCACCTAGGACAAAAATGAGGGGATGGACTGAGCACATGAAAATGATCCTCAACACGTATTCAGCCATGTAACCGTGTGCGCTCATGGGAGGTCGAGAATGGCTGGAAGGGCACCCTGGATAGAAACGAGCGGGGTGGGACCGAACATGTGAAAATGACCACCGAACACACATTTGGCCATGTTATTGTGTTCTGTAGCTCACTGGAGGTTGGAAACGGTTCGGAGGAGCACCCGGGACATAAATGAGGGGGATGGCTGAACACGTGAAAATAGCCGTTGCACACGCATTTGGTCATGTAATCGGGTGCTATGCTCACGGGCGGCTGGAAACAGCCTGGAGGAGCACCCGGCATGGAAACGACGGGGTTGGGCTAAACACGTGAAAATAGCCACCGGACATGTGTTTAGTCAAGTAACCATGTGCTTTAGCTCATAGGAGGCTGGAATGACTCCAAAGGGCACCCACGATAGAAACGAGAGGGGTTGGGCTGAACACGTGAAAATGGCCACCGAAAACGCAATCGTCCATGTAATCGTGTGCTATAGCTCATGGAAGACTGGATGGAAGCGGGTGGGATAAGCCGAACACATGAAAATAGCCACCGAACACGTGTTCGGTCATGTAACCGTGTGCTATCACTCACGGGAGATCAAAAATGACCCGAAGGGGCATCCAGAGGGCCATATAACCACGTGTTATAGCTCATGTGAGGTCGAAACGGCCCGTGGGGTACCCGGGATGGAAACGAGGGGGCTGGGTTGAAGACATGAAAATGGCTACCGAACACGAGTTCGGCCATGTAACCGTGTGCTATAGTTCATGGAAGGCTGGAAATGGCTCGGAGGGGCACTCGGGACAGAAACAAGAGGGCTGGGTTGGACATGTGAAAATGGCCACCGAACACGTATTCGACCAAGAACCATAATCATGTGCTATAGCTCGTGGGAGGCTGGAAATGATTCAGCGGGGCACGCAGGACGGAAACGCAACCGAACACGCGTTCGGCAATGTAATATCCATCTTACGGAAGGCCGAACACCTCATTTGGTCCATCTTATATCTAAGAAATTATGGCTCATAGATTTGTGTGCCGCGTCATTGTTGCATAAGATACTGCACTCTAACTGAAGCCACCACCTGGCTGAAGAGGCAAGACACTCCAGGCCACCACTCTTTTACAAATCCCTTGAATAAATATAATTGTTTGGTAGAAAGCACAATAGCTTGCTATGATGCCATAAATCAGTTGTATGAAAAGGCAATGCTATCTGCATGTGTATAAAGTTGGTCTGAAGTCAAGGGATCAAAATGTTCTTTCCGTTAAATTTTTGCTTACTCAGATATTTCCTAAATAGATTTTAATATTTTCCATAACCCTGCAGCTTGGGCTTTTGAGAAGCATGGTTGTTACTCTATTCGATCAGCCTATTGACTCTGGCTGCAGAGAAAGACCAAAAACAGCCTAGGATTGAGTTATCCTCTTTCTTGACTGACCATCAACCAATGCGGGACGGACGGAAGCTCCCCATAGATCTATACCACCAATGGCGTGTCTTTACTAGAGACAGCTGCATGATTTCCAGCCAATTAGGCACGGTTTACGGAAGTGGCATATGCAGATCCTGGGCCCTGTGAAATAGGGGGATCCAATCCATTTACCATGCTCTGATTAGGCGCACTTACGCCCACTTGTTTTTGAAGGAGCTGTACACAATCCGGTACAAAATTTTGCATCTACACCCAAGAACTAGCTTGAAAGATATCTTGGATGATAATTATTGTTTGGTGGAGATGATAGCTTTGTTTCAGTGCAGAATATGAGCAATCTGGACTGCCGGAAATAATAAAGATGCATGGCCGTGTGGAAGCCAGAGCTTGCTGGCAAATGTCTGTCTCAGGAAGCGCAACTGCAGACTCACTGAGCAATGGCATCTAAGCTGAGCAAAAATAAGAATAAAGAAGCAAAAGTGCAGCGAGAACCACCACATGGATCATTTTTTTCCTGCCAAGCTCATCCACAGGGGCAGCGAGTGTCATCATTTATGACTGCAGTAGAGGCCTCTCGCAGGCTTAACTCATGCTGACTTGATAATTCCTGACGTGCCAAAGGTGGAGGCGCTCGCTTGCAGAAATGGTTTGAAAATTGCACGGGATCTCAAGCTGCAGAGGAGTTAGCTGAAGCTGAACAGTGGTGAGGGTGTGAGGCGCTGGAAAGAACAAGTTGACCAGGCATCAGCATCATTCTGGAAGAAATTAAGGAGATAAGCTAGTGTTTTGATGATTACATTGTTTGGAGGCCTGCAAACTCCACGGCGCATGCTAATGCTCCACAGCAGTCTGCAAGCTCTTCTTCCTCCAATAACCACCTTTGTATTTCCCTGTGCCAATGTTATAAAATAAAAGCTGAGCTGAGCCTGTTTCTAAAGAAAATGAAAATTGAAGGCAAGCTTTTGATTGCTGTCGAGTCTACAGTATTGACTGTGATACACACTGAAATTGGGAGCTGATAGTTCAGCCTGTCTCTTCGCCGTGTGTCAAAACCCATTTTGCTGTTTTAGCTACGAACAATGCATTTTGGTGAGAAAGTTTCGAGACTGAATATAAATATTTTTTTGAGGGAAAGACTGAATATAATATTACAGATTTCTCCGAGCAAAAGCAAAAATTGAAATCAAAGCAGGTATATATGCAGAACATTTAGTTCGTTTTTTTACGGAAGTAGGATGGAACATTGGACTGTAGGGATTTAAGGAAAGAAATGTCCCCGTAACCAGATTTCCCATTCAACTGAAATCAAATCTGGATGGAACATTCAATATGTTGTTAAGGCCGAAATGTCGGCCCATAATACGTCGCATCTGGCCCGTGTTATGTCCTTGAATTTGTTGCCCATGACAATAACCGCTTTACAGCCTATTTATCGTTACAACAAAGACGAACACAAGAAATAAGAAAAAAAAAAAGCAAATCAAGGCTTCTCCAACAAAAGAAAAAACGACCTTCCAGGCATGTATTACGCAATCCACCAGTGAGGTACAGTTCAAGCGATGAAAAACACAAACAAGTAAACGGCTCAAAATCTGATGTTATTGCAGAATGTAGCTGTAAAATGAGGCGCATTCCAAGCAAACTACAAAATTCAAACCGTATCAAAATTTGGAAACCCTCCCTGGTGAACTCTAGTGTCTTTGGCAACTCCCATTACACGACAGATATTCAGACTACCCAGTGGAGAATGGGGCGCATTCCACGCTTCAGGGGGCTCAGTTGCCGACTAAACAGTAAACAGGAACCCTTGTGAGCTCATTGTATCTTCAATATTGTTTTCAACTTTACAACAAGTTTCCAGTCTTCGAAAGACAGATCCTCCTGCATTAATAATTAAAAATTAAAATCAATAACTAGTACTAATTTACACTGTGCGCATGAAAAACAAGGGAGAAAGATTGGACTTGCCCTGTAATTTTGTTTCAAAATATCAATAGATCGCCTTGAGATCCGGCTGACAAGCTCATCTTCCATATCGAAGTGCCTGCCGAAACTCCTCTGCTGCTCATCAGAATTGTTCGCAATAATCTGTTCACAAACCCAGTCAACATTATAGTAAACAGAACCCAGGATAACAAGCTTAATGGATAGCACTGCAGATGACTGTACAAACCTTTATAGCCACCTTTTGCCCTTTTGTGGCCATATCAACTTGCTTGTGATTAATTTCAATTGAGGCAATCTTCCCAATATCAATAAATTCTTTAGTGGGTATGCAGAGAGGAGTTCCCACCTAGATGACAAAAGAAAACAAGAAATCAGACATTTGTATCGAAAATATGGTCAGAAGTCATAACTTGGTACGGAAAACCCGAACGGGGACTAAGCACTAGGCAGATTTGGCGGGTCCATTCATGAGGTCTAGGTGGCTGATCTTTTCCCCAACCAGTTAACAAAACATTCAATCCTCTGGATATTTATATGATAGTTCCTAGATGTGAGCCTATTGGATTTGTCCGTGGTCTTGCTAGTTCAATGCGAACCTATAAAATCTGTTTGTGTCTTGCTAGTTAGGTCCAACTACTGACTGAAGCAACATGGAAAAGAGAGCGAGTAACATGCTGGCGATACCAAAATACCTTAGCTATTCCTTCAAGGACATCGACACCCAAAACGATTGGATCCTTCTTGTTGAAGACACAGTTTGGCATAATCTTAAGAACACAAGGGAACACAGCTTCTTCAGCACTTTCCTTCTTCTTTTCTTCCTTGAGATTCTTAATGTATGCTGTAAATTGGTCAAAGAGGTGGTATATTATATCTGCCACAAAGATCTTCACACCAGACTCTTCTGCAAGATCGCGGGCATCAGGCATCACTTTGACATCAAAGGCCAAGATAGTTGCATATTCTTTCTTTCTCTCAAGCATAACACTAGCCTTCATAACATCCTTCTTGTGGACTGGCCCTATACTGAAATCACAGAAGGGAATATTGACGGCAGGGCTCTTCAAGAACTCAGTGAGAGCTTCCAAAGACCCAAGGGTAGATGCCTGTACATAGACACCCTCGCCACTCTTATCAATCCGGTTCCTAACCCGTGTCATCTCTTCCATAACAGCGTCCTTCAGTTTGTCTAGATCATCATCAGGTCCTAACACGTAGAGAGCTGTCCCTGCAATTGCATGTTCGAGACCCTGAAGAAAGCAATAGTTAATACACTGCCATCCAACTATGGAATGACAAATTGAAACTGCACCCACCTGAGCAGAGATTTTAACTCCTTGTGCAGCTCTGATCTCCTTATGATGTATGTAGGTGCCCTGTAAATAGGAGGTTTTGGGTGTATTACTTCAACTTGAAGTCCAGAAAAAACTTGATGCTGGTGAAAGAGATGAATAGCATTCAAGTGGCATAAACCATAACCATCTAAGAAGAATTGAATGGCAGGTGGCAATTGTCCAAGCTTCTTGGTACGACTAAGCATAGCAATGTGAAATGAGACTAATACACTAATGTTGTAGGTATTCTTAATATACTAAGGTAATTTCGTGCTGATGAAATTCCACCACCGCCCCACAGAAAGGTAGTCTTAAGTTCTCTTGGTAGAGGAACTCCATTTATAGCAACCATCTTGCTTATTTAGAACAACAACTAGATGAGATGACTTCAGTAGATCATTTTAGTAGGCCATAGTGACCATACATCAAACCTATCCTATTTTACAGAGTGATGATAATTGGCTGTTCACAGATTAGCTGTACCTGCAGTTTTGTTTTTCTTGGGTTCGATATCAGCAAGGACTACAACTGTATTACGGTAACGATGGTAGTTTTACATAGAAAAGAGCAGTGACATCTGAATGGTCAAACCTACATCTATCAACCAAATTGTAAGAAATTGTAATCGTATATAAGAAATTGCAATATTCACCATGAGTGAATAATCCATCCTCAAAAATCCAAAAATATATTGCTGGGTGTGAATATCCAAATATACAAAGCTGCAACATTGTCAGACACTCACCTTAACTCGAAGCTCCCTCATAGGGTGTGGTGTTAACAAAGCTCTGACAGTTGTCACAATGGGTCCCTATATAAAGGCACAACAAGAACATGAGGCATCTTACAAATTCAGCTCCTAGTTTAGCATTGAAATGTGAAGAAATGACTTCTACCTGCATGCCACAAACAACTATTTGATCTCCTTCGTGCAGTATACCATTGACCAAAACAACATCAACTGTAGTACCATGACCTTCCACGACCTTGACTTCCAGTACAGTACACTGAAAAGCAAGAAGGTAATTGATAAGAATGCATTTTCTGTAATGGCATAGAGATCAAAGCACATTACCTAGATAATTGGTAAGAATGTTTTTTTTATGTAACGGCATAGAGATTAAAGTACATTACCTGGACTTCATCAACAAACGTAAGCTTTTCTTCCATCGTCTTTTGTGCCCATTGAACCAACAGTAGGAGCAAATCAGGAATGCCTTCACCACTGATAAGATCAGTGCGTAACATGTCAAGCTAAAGATGCCAGTGATATGACAGCCGCTGTAACAAATCTTAAAAAAATCAATGAAGCAGCAGTTAATTATCAAACCTTACAGCACTTGTAGGCACTATGTTAAAGGTATCTTCCATCTCCTTGTTCTTGTAGTACAAAGCAGTATTAACTCCTTGCATCTTGAATTGCGTCACAATCTGATGGGCAAGGCAAGCACATGTTTTAATTATGGCAATGCATAAAAAAATTCTTTAAAAAAAGGAAACAAGAATGTGATGTTCACTCACATCTGTAACTCGCATATTGAATTCCCTCTTAACATCTTCATTTTGTTGCTTTAAAGCCTTTACAATAGGAGCATTTTGACATCTCTTCCAACCATAAAGACGATCAACCTATACAGTGAAAATAAACAAATTAAAGTAATGAATTAATAAGAGAACAATAAGCAAAGCCAAAAGTTTCTGGACAGAACTCCAGAACATATACCTTATTCAAAGCAACAATAAACACTGCATCTCGACTCTTCAAAAGATTCAGGGATTCAATTGTCTGAGGTTCAAGCCCATGCATGATGTCGACAACCAAAATGGCAATATCACACAGACTTGAACCTCTAGAACGCAGATTACTGAAGGACTCATGCCCAGGGGTATCAATAACAAGAAGGCCTGGAACCTTAAGTGTAGCATCAGCTTTTAGCTCCCTGGTCCTCTCCCTAATGTTTTCAGTAGGGAAGTATGTCGCCCCGATCTGTTGGGTAATACCCCCAGCTTCGCCTTCTTGCACATTGGTGCGTCTAATACAATCTAGCAGCTTTGTCTTACCAGTATCGACATGACCAAGGATGCAGCAAATTGGTGATCTGAGGTCATTACCATTCTTAGAGCTATCCTCTTTGACAGGTCCTTTCTTTTTGTTCCGCTTAATATTTCCATTACTGGCACCCCCATCATCAGCTTCACTCTTTTTAGAGTTTGCAACAGGAGGAATAACCTTTTTGACAGAAGTTGTCACAGGTTGTGCTTTAGAATTTTCCTGCTTCTGAACAGGCTTCGCCTCTTCCTCCTCAAAAGCACTTGTCTTAGGCAAGTTCACATCAATATCATCCCAGCTCTTTGCATCCCACTCCTCATCTTCCTCTTCTTCTTCTTCTTGTTCTGGTTTTGGCTCTTCAGCCTCCTGATCAGGTTCGGTTCTCTCCTCAGATTCCTCTACCTGAGATTGGGATTCCTGATCCACGAGCACATATTCTTCTTCATCATTGTTAGCTTCATTAACCTCTTCCTGTTGTTCTTCAACTATCTTTGCAGTCTCCGCGGTCTTTGGTTGAGCTTTCTTTTTCTTAGAATCGTATATTGGCCTCTTCTTTGTCTCAGGAGCAGTGCCCTCAGCTTTTTGGAGTTCACTCTGCTCAAGGAACTGTCTCCTCATGGCTTCTAACCTCTTCGCTTCCTCCTTCTGCTTGCCAGTCAAGAGCTTACCCTCCTGCTTCTTCTTGAGCAACTTCTCCTTTTCCCTCTCCTTCTTCCTCCTCTTTGCTTCCTCTGCTTTCCTCTCCTCCTCCTCGCGCCGCAGCCGCTCTTCCTCCTCCTTCCTCAGACGCTCTTCCTCCTCTCTCTTCTGTCTCTCCTCAGCTTCCTTCCTCCTAGCCAGGGCCTCCTGCATCTCCCGAACATGCTTAGGGAGCTTCTTCATGTCAACCTTCCCTTTAGGCGCCTCTTGCTCTTTCTCCTCCTCTTTCTTAGCCTCCGCTCCCTTTGCTGCTGCCTTTTTCTCCTTCTCCTTTTCCTTCTTCTTCTTCTTCTTCTTGGCAGCAGCAGATTCCACCTCTCCTTCCCCAGCCTTGTCATCCACATTACCATCCCCAGCAGCTCCTACATCCTCCTTGGCCACTGAGGTAGAATCCGGTGCCTGCACTGGCTTGTCCTCCGCAGACGGGGCCACACCAAGCTCAGCGAAAAGCTTGTCCAAGTCTTCTTCTTCCTGTGCTGTCCTTCCGCTCTTCTTCTTTTTCTTCTTTGATTTCTTCCCTTCAGCATCATCGACAGGGGTAGCAGCAGCGACAGGGGCCTCATCCTTCATGTCCTTGGGCTCAGGCTCCTCAACAGGAGGTGGGTGGTCCTCCATCTTCCCAAGGATCTGGTCTGCATCCTCACCATCCACCATAAACCCTCCCTTCTTTTTCTTCTTCTTTGATTTCTTTCCAGTGGCATCATCCGCGTCAGGGGCAGGCACAGAATCCTGAGTTTTCACCTCCTCCGGCTCAGGCTCATCCGCAGGCTGAGAATCCTCAACATCAGCCAGGGCCTTGACGACGTCCTCATCGTCCGTGACAAACGTGCCCTTCTTTTTCTTCTTTTTCTGCGACTTCTTTGCAGCTGCCGCACCAGCGACCAAGGGATCCTCATCTTCCTCCTCAGCCACGGGTGGGGGCGGCGGAGCAGCCTCGTCGTCTTCGTCTTTGCCAGGCGCAGAGCGACCTACCTTGTCCTTCTTTTTCTTCTTCTTGGCCTTGCTGAAGTCGAAATCGAGGTCGTCGTCATCGTCGGCATCAGCGGTGGCCTCCGGCCCGGCCGCGGCAGCCGGGGCGGGCTCCTCCTCGTCCTGGTCCTCGTCCGCCTCCTCGAGGGCGTTGAAGGCGCTGAAGGAGGCGGCGGGGGCGGTGCCGCCCTTCTTCTTCTTCTTCTTGCCGGTGAAGACGAGGTTGATGGGCTCGTCGTCGTCCTCCTCGTCCGCGGCGGGCGGGGGCGGCGGAGGGGGCTCGTAGTCGTCGTCGTCGGGCGCGGCGGCCTTGCCCCCCTTCTTGCCCTTCTTGCCACCCTTCTTGGGCTTCTCCTTCTCCGCGGCGGGCGGCGGCGGCGCGGGGTCGGCGGCGGCGGCGTCCTGCGGGAAGGAGTACTCGTCGTCGTCGATGGCGACGTTCTTCTTGCGCCCCATGGGCCTAGGGTTTGGGTTGGCGGTGGAGGAGGGGGCGGGAGAGAATGCGGCGGACCGACGGAGATCGGCTCGACGGAGGGGAGGTGGAAGGGAAGGGAACGGAAGGGAACGGAAGGAAAACCCTACTTACTTGGGCGAGGCGATGCGATGCGATGCGATGCGAGTTGGAATTGGGTGGGGGATTGAGAATTGCGATGGATCGATTTGGTTTTGCGTTGCCAAAAAGGAACAAAAAACCCAACGTAAAAGGGTTGGAGTCGTGCACTCTAGTACTCTTTATTTGTCATTTTATTTTATTAGCCTTTTCTCTCCCTCCCCTGTATGATGTGCTCATCCTCCTCTTAAAAAAAATACAAGTACGTATATGTCGTAGTTGCATATTCCTCCTCTAGTTATGAATTCCTGAATTTATAAGGAAAAAAAGAAAAAGAAGATACTCTAGGTGCATACTTAGCTATGCACAAATGTGCGTTCATGGTTCGGTAGAATCCAGTTCCTTCGTTTTTATATACAAATTAAAAGTGAATGGCCCAACCCAAGTATATTTATGTGGCCAGGTTGCTAAATCGCGTGGTGTTGTCCAGTAATGATAAAGTTTAAGATTTCACTTTGCAACTCTTGAAGCACTTGTCAGAAATATAGTCGGTCTAGAGTCCGGCTCATGTAAATCTTGTTCAAAGGAGAATTCGGTTTGTTATAGATAGGATAGATTTGTTAGCTCTATCTCTAAGATTGTAAATCTACACAACAAACCGGATATCCTACGATCTCATTTGTAATTGTGTTGGAGTCTTTAGTACTCCCATATATAAACATGTAACCTGTAGTATGTCGAGATAGGCAACTACAGTTCCACCAATTCTTTCAGCACTTACTTGACGAATCTCGGTTCTATGGTATTTGGGAAAAAATAATATTTGTATTGTGGGGAAAAAATAAAAAGGGTGTAAACCTCCATGTTTAAAACTTTGATTAAAATAAGAGAAGCTATTCCAGTACATGAGCCTTCTTTAGATTAGATCACCTGTTGAATCATAATGGCAAAAGGTGTTCTCCTTTGTTCACCTGCTACCTCCTCACTCTTGTCCTCCATCTCCATGGGGGTTTGCCGGCTGGGACCTCTGTCCCGCAACCAAATAAAAAGCGGGGGCCCCGTTGCCACTTCGTATTCCTCCTTAGGAAAGTTTCCCAGTCCAAATTGGAGCGAGCATGCCACGAGCACATCGTTTCCTACTCGGAACCAAATCTACATTCACCAAGTACGAGAGAGATGCTTCAAACGAGCTACCAGCAAGTAGTGCAACCTCTACCTCTATTGCTCTTGTGGTCGATAAAAAAAATATCAACCTTGAGGTGTTAACCATTTTATTAGTACCGGTAGAAATGCCCGTACGTTGCTACGGGTCCTTGCTCTCCTTATAAAAATAAGGATCTTTTAAAAAATTTCTAAACAAACTTAAAACTAATCATCTTCTCTTCCTAATATTTAAACTTATTTAAATATACTCGCAACTATGCATAAACATCACATGATTGTGTATTTGAGTGCTCTAGAAATTAAGATCCAAAGCTCTTAAAGATCCCTCAAATTTGAACCTAGTTCAAACTTAAACTCAAACCCAACCAAAAGCCATTCAAACAAAAGATAAACATCACACAGTTCCTTAGCAGGCTGCAACCCTCCTTTTTCCCTCTCGGCTTGCTCAGCCCGACCCACTTCCCTCCTCCGCAAGGCCTGCTTGGCCCAACACACAACAGCCCACCAGCGCGGCCCAGCCCATACGCACATTGTCGTCTTCCTCTCCCCCTCCCTTCTCTCTCGTGCTCGGTCGTTCATCCCACCTCGCCGATGACGCCACCGGATCCGCCTCCCTCGACCACGTCCTTGCCCTGCACCCTGACCGCCGCACTGCCGCGCTTCACCTCACCCTGTTGGCGCTAGAAATCGGTCAACCGAATCCCAGCGTCTGACACACGACCCGGGAGAATCTGCTTAGCTCCTATTCGGGTGATTGCCCTGGTGCGGTTCGCGCGGCGTGCCAGCCAATCTGACCTGTTGATTGGCAAGGAAGAATACGTGTCAGGTCCAGAAATCGCGATCGGCTAAGTTTCCGATCTCGAGAGAGCTTATCAGCGAATCGGCCGATTTGCCGTAATAAAGAAATCGGCTATAAGGCAGCCGATCACAGTAGCCTTGTAGACAGAAAACTACTAGAGTAATCGACACAAAGCTAAGATAACAACACTAGGAACAGATCTAATCGGCAATATAAAATAGATGAATTTAATAGCAGAACGTGAAGAGAGCCGAAACTACCGATTCCTAGCTGGATAACTGGTGATAAAACTAGAAAGACAGGTAAAACCTATAATTCTAGTAAATATCGATAACTAGTGAATAAATCTAAACGAAACAACAGCGATACGCCCGAAGTTAAAGCTTAGATATTACTCGATAAGCGGAACTTACAGAATCGGCCGGAGATCAAGCTGATGCAGCCCTGCCAACCCGCACGAACTCGTGAAAAAGAGAAAAGTATTGGCGAAGTCGCCTGCTTGAAAGTAAGTACGAGGAAAAAGTAGTTTGTTGTATTGATTTGTTGATGATTACAGATTTACAAAGATGGCTATTTATAGCCCCGTACAGATGACTCCTTAACTGACTAGAATTCTATCCCTAATTTAAATAGAAAACGAATATTTACAAGCACGATTCGTGCTAGGTTGGTTATTATACGCTTCATGGGCTGATCTCCCCCTTATCCTTCTATTCCTTTTCAAGCCCATACAGGCCCAATTAACCCAACCTTCTAATCGGCCGATTCCTTATCGGCAAGAGGCAACCGATTGGGAACCCGGCACGCTCGACCCGAAGCGAGGCAGAAGTTATCGGCCGATCTCGTACTGTAGCACCATTCGGCCGATTCCCAACTGTACTTTTCCAGTTTCCTCCCTTCTTGGCGCCGATTTCACTAGTGACGAAATTTGGCGTCAACACACCCTAATCCCCCTCGTCAGTGCACCCCCTTCCTCCCCCTCTCACAGCTCTGCTCGGGACGCCTTCAAGACCGCCGCATCCATCGACCCGAAGCTCACCGCTACTCAAGGACTGCGGGTGTTAATTGGAGACATTACCTGTATCCGCATCCCGGGTTTTAAGCCCGCGATTTCGGATGTAAATTGGCGAGGTGGGATTATACCTGGGTGGGCGGCTTCCATCCCTCAGAAGCAGCAGCGTGTCCGCAACCACGCCTTCGACGGCATCATGGAGGTCCAGAAGCGCGTCCGCCGCTTCCACGCCCTCTACTCCCTCATCCTCTACGCCACCGCCCCAACCGCACCCTCCCACGGCGGCGGTAGCGGCGCCATGTCCGTCCCCTTCACCCGCCTCGGCGCCCTCGCGCGCCACTAGCTCCGCCTCGCGCCCCTTGACACCGGCCGCTTCCTCCTGCGCTACACGTACACCTTCCACCTCTTCCTCCACCCCGTCCACTGCATGCTCCACGCCCGCCTCACCCCGCACGTCGCCGCGGCACTCCACGCCGAGGCCGAGGCTGTCACGGTTGCCCTTCCTTCCACCTCTGTCATCCGCCTCCGCAAGCTCAATGCATATAAATGTAATAAAAATCAACCGTATTTCTTAAGGACCAAAATGCAAAACCGGCCTTATCTTCTTCAATCTCATGACTGAAGGGGACCTTGTGCTGGCCGGGCTTGGCGCGGCGGGCGACGGCGCGTCGGCACGGTAGCAACGCTGGGCTGGCGGCCTGGCGCGTGACCAGGGCACGGGGCATCGGCGGCTTGCGGGTACAAGGCACATGAGAGGTGCAGGTGGCAGCAGGGAGCGCGAGGCGTTGGGCGGCGCGCAGCACCGGCGAGCAAGTGGCAGGAGGTGGCGGCGCGCGGCGGAACAGGCAGCCATTTTTCCCCTTTAACCTCCTCCCTTCCCTCCTTTTTCCACCTGAGCCCCCCTCTCTTTAGAATTTGGACTGCAGGTTGATTCCATAAAAGTTGAGGGACTTTTTTTTTTTACAAAATGACCATGACGGTTGGAAGAAACAACCGCTCTTTTATATTAAGTATAGATTAATTAATTAATTAAGAAGAAGAAATATGCATCCAAATTCAACCTAAAAGGACTCAAACCTGGGTGGCTAGAGTGCACGACTAAACCTCGCACCCTCCCGCACTAACTAGTTGAGCTAGGCTCACTCCCTGCTCTTGTGGTAGATCGTCGACATGGCATAACTTATCCTTCAAACTGTGACCAACTGCGTCAACTTCACTGATTACTTGATTAGCATGGCAGAAAACGCATCAGCATGACAGAATGGATGGAATCCTCATCGCCAAAACAACTCTGTTGAGAACCAGACTTTAATAACGTCGGGCGCCAACCATGGAGATAAGTCATGGACAAACGACGTCGTATATAGTTGCTGCACAAACTGCTACAGACCTACAGTATGGTATTCTTGCACTGCTGATCTGCTATTATATATCAAAGCACAAGTACAGTGTGCGATTAGGTAGTTTAGTGCTAGCAATTTCTATTGTACCTTTACCTGTCAGCAAAAAACAATGCTCCAGACCCAATCTGTAATACCTACTTCTACATATGTATGTCATGTTTCAGATTTGGACCCTATAGGATCAATCACCTTTCTTGATCAGCCCAATCCCCAACCAGATTAGACTTGTGTATGAACCTGTACCCTTTAACGTGGCAGCCTATATGGTTGTCGAAATGGACAAATGCTAACCAATGAGCCTGTGCAGCAGACTAAACATGATCTTTTCCTCCACATTTCTAGCGTCCTAGTAACTAGTATTGTTATTGTCCATGTCTTCCTGAATCCATGGTTTATGTTTTGCTCTTGAACTTCCTATGTGACTTGAGGTCAACTACGACGACGGTTATGTTGTCCTTGCTCCCCTTCTGGAGAGCCAGCTTCGACAAGTATTCGGCAGCTGCTTGAGCTGCTTGATCTGGAGAATCACCGCTTCTCTGGGCTGATGATGAGGCATCTGCATTCTTCTTGTGCCATAGCAGTATCCGCTTGCGAGCAGCGTCGCATACCTCTTCATTGGACATTACATCCCAGAGGCCATCACTTGCAAGAATAAGGCACTCGTCCTCTTTTGCACGGGCGACAATTGTGACCTCAGGGACTGGGATTATATATGGCTTCAGGTATCGGTCCCCTACAAATAGACCAACAACACATCATTTCTATTTTTTTTTTCTTTTTCCAATCAATCAACAGTACATCATAAATGCACCAGCACATATCTAGCGTTGACAGCAATAAACAGTAGAAAGCAGGCTGGTTGATGACCAATTTTTTCTAGGTCATGCCATATGTATCTGGTCCTAGCTAAGTTTTAAGTGAGCCAGACTGGAATACAGAAACAAAGGCACAAAAACATTTTATGAGGCTCTGAAAGTTCAAAAAACAAAGATGGTTGGGCGGCCTAACCCTCTCCTGTGACTGTAAGGAGTCAATGACTAGAACATAGGGCCAATCGTGCATAGGTCCAAGTAATGAACAAGGCTGACTAAATTTGTGCACTCGGCACTCTCATGGGTGAAAGAAAATGCGCAGAGCTCAACAGATAAGCATTACTTAACTTCCTCACAAGGCTGGAAGAGCTACAATTGTTCCGCAATTGTTCCATAGTAACCACTAACCACATATGGACACAGGGGCTCACAGTCTGCTGCATAGTCAGCGAAAATTCCAAAAACCCCAACTGTTTGTTATCTCATAGAAGTCTTTACAATTTCATATGGTGGCGCAATTACTTTAGAACTCATTAGGTTTCCATAACGGACAAGACAAATTTGGAACCTAGCAAAATGAAAGCATATATACCTGAAGCAAAATTACAACAAACAAATCACCATTAATTTGTCCACGAACAGAATGGACAGTCAACATATTACCAAGTGGTGATAGCTACGTATTGTACCCTTGTTGGAAAACAATTAGATAAACTAGTTCAGAGTTTCTCATAAATTGAAGGAATGTGCACATGTGTATGTCATCGTAAACCAATGTTGCACTCATGACATCAAGAGGGGAGGGATATGTACCAATTGATCGGGACATGGCAAGAACACCGAGAACCCGATAGCCGTTCCACTGGATGACCTTGCCACCCTGCGCCTCAATCCTCGCATACTCATCTTCCCTGTTTGGCTGAAACAAGAATGGTAGATTAGCAATGCATAGAATTAAACCAATAATTCAGAATGCTGTCTGATTTGGTGAATCAAGTACAATAGTTGACCCAACAAGAGCTGATGGCTTACTTTATGGTCCACCGACAGCGCCAAGGGCTGCTTGCCCCGGCAGAGCACTGCTCGTGAGTCACCGCAATTTGCAACAATTATGTGTGATGAGCAGACAACTGCGACCACCGCTGTTGACCCCACCGTGTCTGGAGCCACAGGCTTGCCAGCGGTTGTTGCATTTCCTCCCACCTCTGAATCAACCCGGCTGAAGCAGTCCACAAAGGCCTTCTCCCACTGCTTCTTGGACTCCAGGCCACTTAAGTCAGCGCCAGACACTGATTCCTCTGCCTTACTGAGCTCCTCTATCAGTACGGAGTGGATTCTCTCGCGGCAGTAATTGGCAACCTGCGATGGGGCAGCAAAGACAAGACACAGGGAGTTGGAATCGAGTGGTACGCGTTTGCGCGGTGCTGAATTCGTTTGTTGCGGTGAGGCACGCGCCGAGGCATCACAATTACCTGGACGCCACCGTGGCCGTCGTAGACGCCGAAGAAGTGAGCGGGAAGGCGGAAGGAGGCCCGGTCGAGGCCGTCCACCGGCGCGTCGCCCGCGACCATCCAGAGCGGGACGTCGACGAACCGCGGCAGCACGATGGCGGCGTCCTCCATCTCGGGGCGGCGGCCGCATATGGACTCGAGGCCCCAGCGCGGCACGTAGTCGACCGCGAAGACGCTCCTGGCGCCGGCCCCCGCGATCCTGGTGCCGGAGGCGGCCTCCGGCACGGAGGCGGCGGCCGCGGCGACGAGGTCGTCGAGCACGAGCGCGGAGCCGACCTCGGCGAAGCCCTCGAAGTCGGCGGTGGCGACGCTGCTGCATTCGCTGGCGACGGAGCACGGGCTCCCGCAGGCGGAGGCGTCGCCCCCCGCGTCCTCCTCCCCGCGCCCCGCCTGCACCGGGGGTGGCGGCGGCAGCGCGGCGCCGATCCCGAACGCGGCTGCGGAGGCGGAGGCGGCCTCCTCCATGATGTCGGCGACGGCGGTGGCGAAGAGCGTGAGCCCCGCGGCGGCGGCGGCGGAGCTAACGGCGGCCAGGTCCTCCATGGGCGGCGGCGCGCGGGGCGAGGCGTTCAGCGCGGCGGGGCGGGGCCATGGGCGGCAGCGGAGGCGACGACGGTGGTGGTGGTGGTGGTGGTGCTCCTGCTCCCCCCGCGTGGGCGTCGGGCCCTAGTGGTCATGTCATGGGTCGGGGGTGAGATCTGGAAAGGGAGGGGGCGGGGCGCTGGATGGGATCGAATCCAGGAGTAGGTGAGGCAAGATCACGGGTCACGGGCGGTGCCCTCGCCCTGGGGGCAGCCGAGCAGGGGGTGCTGGATCTCGAGCAAGCCTGCCGGCTGCCGGCGCGAGTGAGCTCAAGTGATGTGAGGCCGCCCGCGCGCACTGGGAGAGGAGGAGGAGCAGGAAGGGAGGGAGGAATGGCGCGGCGGGCTGAGGCAGGCACACATCACAGGCATCTGTTTGGGGATCGGGTTGGCCGGTTGGGGTGCGGGGACGGCACGGCGAGGGCCCACCTGGCGGCGACGGGGGCCGGGGGGATTCGGGCGCGTGGGGAGCTGTGCTGCGGCCTGTGCTATGGGAAACGAAAAGAAAGGGAAAGAAGGAGAGCGAAGAGGTTGTTGTGGCGGCTGTTGATTGATGTATGCCATCACGTGGTGACGTCTGGGCCGTTGAGCCGGCATCTGGCCCCCCCGACGAGTCCCGTGCGTGGGCGTGATCGATGGATGGATGGCCCAATGATAGGGGGAGGGAGCCCGTCAGCCCGTGGACGGACAGCACGACGTGGCTCGCCTGCCGGCCGGTCCTGCCGTCAGTCGCCACACCCCTGACGACTCCACACCTGCGGCCCTGCCACGTGGGATGGGAGAGGTTTGCCAGATTCGCACAAGCAGTTTCTACCGTCAGTAGTTTCAGACTGCATGAGCAAAAGTTTGTGCTCGGAATTTGGAAATCCCAATCCTTCCTGCATCTCAATCCAATCCAAGGTGAATAGGGCCTTGTTTAGTTGCCCTGAATTTGGGTGTCCAAAATTACTGTTGTAGCACTGTTGCACACTGTAGCGTTTCGTTTGTATTTGTGAATTATTGTCCAAATATTGACTAATTAGGCTCAAAAGATTCGTCTCGCAAAGTACAACAAAACTGTGGAATTAGTTTTTAATTTCGTCTACATTTAGTACTTCATGCATGTACCACAAGTTTGATGTGACGGGAAATCTTCTTTTTGCATAGTGTTAAAATTGGGAGTTTTGGTGAAACTAAACAAGGCCTAGGTGAGCTAGACGTGCCGAGACGCTCGCCGATGGAGGAAAAGGAAGGAAAGCGTGCGTGCGTGCGTGCGTGCAACACGTTTCTTGCTCTCCATCCCTTCGCCCCTCTCATCTCTGCATCACATGTTCCGTGTCCCTCAGACGGATGGCGATCACCGCCCAAAATCGCCATGGATTCGGTTCCATTCTCTCTCGCGCCGCGTGCGTTTCGCATTCATCCAATCATCACGGTCCATCCATCCATCCGGCCGGCTAGAATTTTGCCTCCCCTACCCTGCCCGGGGCCCGGAGATACGATGTTAACTGGGCTGGGAAAGGTCACCCATCTGCAGTTTTTCTGCTGCTCTGCTCTGTCTCCCACTGCGCATCTCCGATAACACGGTAATTCACTCCTCCACTTCCGGAACATCGAAGTCGGTGGCTGCCTAGATGCGCGGATCGCTTCTTCTTCTTCTTGTGATCTCGTCCCGTGATTTCCATGCATCTTTGCCCCAGCCGGAAAATGACATGCGGCCCTAAAAGCAAAAACAGAGGGGCTTGATGTACCTTGCGCTGAAGGCGCTATCACGATTGCATCATTCTTTTTTTTTTTGAAAAAAATGCTTTCATGTACAACGTCCCTGCAGAATTTGCAGCTGAATTTATCCGTCGAAATTTCTCACAAAACCTGAACACTCGATAAAACAGACCGAAGCCAGCAGATGTTTCAACATCATCATCAACTCGGAAGCCAGTACAGGGCAGATCAGATTCAGGGAATGTCAAACAATTCACACAATCACACCCCGTCCACCAAAGAAAACGGAATGGAATGCTCCAAGTCATGCCATGAACCCCTTTTACATCGCACGCACCTAAGAAATTCAAGCCCGGCCTCTCCTAGTCAAACAACTGAACGAACCACGCCCATTGTCCAGCCAAACCCATCTTGCTATATCCTATTTCTGACACAAAGAATAACCATGCCCAAGTTTGCGACTGGCGTAGACATGTTTTCTTGAAAGAACTGGATCTTGCACATGACATGAGGAAGTGATATTTTCAATTTCCTTTTCCTCTCTGGAACTGGGTCTTTTTCACATGATGTCATAATAAATAACCAAAGGAAAACGCATGTGTTTCTTTTCTTGCTCTTGGATATGTACTATATACTAATCTAAATCCTGTCAAAAAACGAACCCACGGTTTAATCCCTGTGTATCTGTGTGTTCTATGAGGATGACCTCCCTAAATTATAAAGAATCAATTCCATCGATGATTCCAATGAAAATGGCCATGAACAAGTAATAGTAGATAAGCCGAAGAGAGGATCGATCGAACCGTCGGCGACCGGCGACGATGCAGGAACGAATGCTTGCAGTGACGCCGTACCAATCCATCGATCAACCCGGATTCAGAAGAATTTGGTGCCGGCGAGGCCGCTGTGGAGAAGGTTGTGCGCGATGTCGTCCCTGGCCTTGCTGGCGCTGTCCGAGCGCACGGCGTTCTCCGGCGCCGTCTCGTCGTCGGCGAGGTCGCAGATGAGGCCCGGGTCCATCTCCTCCCCGCGGGACTCGCAGATGTTGTGCAGCACGCAGCAGGCGCCCAGCACGACGGGGAGGTCCTGCAGCTTCACCTCGGTGCGCTTCTGCAGGCACGCCCACCGCCCCTTGAGCCGCGCGAAGGCGTCGACGGCCACGCGGCGGAGCTCGGCGACCTTCTCGTTGAAGGCGTGCTGCGCCCACGTGAGGTTGGGCTGCGCGTAGGGGGCGAGCACCCAGTCCGTGAGCGGGAAGCTGGCGCCGCCGACGACCCAGGACCCGGCCATCATGCCGGCGGCGGCGCGCTGCTGCAGCGCGGAGCGGTCGAGGACCTGGTCGTCGGGCATGGAGCCCGGCCAGCCGATGCAGACGTCGGTGAAGGCGCCGTCGGGGCCGACGACCCCCTGCAGGGTGATGGAGTAGGAGGTCTTGTGGTTGCGCTCCGTGTGGCGGCGGTTGAAGTAGGCGGCGACGGAGACCTTGGGCGCGATGATGGGGATGTGGGTGGTGTAGATGGCGCCGACGACGCCCGGGATCCCCGAGTCGGCCTGGAAACGGGCCTTGAAGGCGTCGGCGGCGGCGGCGTCGGGCCAGCGGAGGAAGCGCGGCATGAGGAGGTTGCGGATGGCGGCGCAGACCTCGAGGACGAGCTTGTGGCAGGTGGAGATGCCGAGGCCGAATCGCTTGGAGACGAGGCGGAGCGGCTCCCCCGTGGCGAGGCGCCAGACGCAGACGGCGACCCGCTGGCGGACGGGGATGGCGGCGCGGAGCGCGGTGTCCTCCTTGGCGACGGCGGCGCCCAGCGCGTCGCAGAGCATGGCGAAGGTGGCGCGGCCCATGCGGAAGGCGGCGCGGAAGTCGGCCTCCGGGTAGTCTGCGCTGCTGCACTGCTCCCACCAGGCGCGCGACCGGTCCTTGACCCACAGCCGGCGCTGCTGGTGCGGGCTCTGGCCGCTGGCCGCCGCCGCCGCCGCGGCGGGCGCGGACGACGAGCCTCCTCCGCCTCCGGTGACCTCCTCCTCCTCCTCCTCCTCCTCCTCCTCCTCCTCCTTGTGCCGGTCGGAGCGGCGCCCGTTGAGCTGGAAGAGGGGGAGCTCGAGTCGCGGGGCGTCGTTGACGTCCAGCGAAGTGAGGACGCTGGTGGCGGACCTCTTGTTGGCGCTGCCCTCGCCCGCGTCCTCGTCGTCGGCGCCGCGCTTCCGCCGGCGATTCGTCGCCTTGGGCATCGCGTGCAGCCCTGGATTGGATTGGGTTGGATTGGGGGATCGCGGAAGCGGTCGTCGGGGCTCGGCAGGTAACAGGTAGTCAGGTGTGGTGTGGTCAGTAGCAGGAGAGGAGTTGGAGAGAAGAGGACCCTGCCTGGCCTGCCTCTCTGCCTGGGGTCGGAGCCGGTTGGGTTAGGTGGGTGTGAGCGCGCGCGAGGAGCAGGAGGAAGAGGAGGAGCAGGAGCACGGGGACATCGCTGTCGGCCGGAACGAGACTAGTGTGGAAGGGAGCCGGGACCTCGCTGCCGTCCTCCTCCTGGAGCAGGATGGAGGATGGTTTCTGGTTTTGGCTCGTGCGGCGGCGACGACGGCGGCGATCGAGAGGGCGGGGTGGGTGTAAACGCTCGCCCGCCGCGGCGGCGCCGAGAAGACGGCTGGCAATGGCATATGGAGTTACTACTGATTGCTTGCTCTTCGGAATCGGGCAATCAAAGCACCCATCAAATGCTCGCCGAATTCTGATGGCGGCTAAGCTGGGACTGCAGAAGTGCAGAGTAAAAAGTCAACTTGGGCCCTCGCCACGCCATCGCCAGCTCCTGGTATACCTTCACGATTTATGACCAAATTTAATTCAGCGCGCACGTTTCGCACGGCCTGCCTGCATGGCTTTCATAACACATCGCCTTTAAAATGACGCTCCGGGGGTGTTTTGTTTTTTAGTCACTCCTAATATTCCTGTCACATCGAATATTTAGATACTAATTAGAAGTATTAAACATAAACTAATTACAAAATCAATTGCACAGATGGAGACTAATTTGCGATACGAATCTATTAAGCCTAATTAGTCCATGATTTGACAATATGATGCTACAGTAAACATGTGCTAATGATGAATTAATTAGGCTTAATAGATTCATCTCGTGAATTAGCCTCCATCTGTGTAATTAGTTTCATAATTAGCTCATATTTAATCCTTCTAATTAATATCCGAATATTCGATGTGACATGAATTTTAGAAGATCCTAAAGAACCAACCATTTCGCGCGTCGGTGCGGTGAAAAAACAATCTAATTTCGTCCGGTCAGTCTGCAACCTAACTCAGCAGTTATGAAGACATAATTTGATTTCTTTTTAAATCCACACTGTTGAGTATGTTTTGAATTTTTTTTTTGCAGTTTTTTTTTGAAATTTTAAGCTAATAACATGTGTCTTGCACTCAAATGTTAGCACTTCGCAAATTACTTGTTCTCTAACCAAAATCTACTCATCCAGGAAGCTGAGCCCTTAAGGCCTGAACGCCTGAAACCAGCTGAAAAGCTGAAACGGCTGATTTGTTGTGAGAGAAAAATATTGTTCGGTGGCTGATAAGCTAAAGCGAACAGAGCAACAGAAAGGATAGGACCATGATAGCATTGAAGCTTGACGCAATATTTCATCTGTTGTTGAGGAACATAGCCCCACAAGCTATTACCACAATGGCAGCGCTCACTCCCTGCGCACATCAGGTTAACATAAATGAGTTCAGAAAATCGTCAAACTAACATCAAAATCTGAAACAGACTACCCAGCAAGACTTGGCCCTTGTTTACTTCGCGAATTTGGGAGGTGCCAAATTACTGTAGCAACACTGTAGCATTTCGTTTGTATTTGTGAATTACTGTCCAAATATTGACTAATTAGGCTCAAAAGATTCGTCTCGCAAAGTACAACAAAACTGTGCAATTAGTTTTTAATTTCGTCTACATTTAGTACTCCATGCATGTACCGCAAGTTTGATGTGATGGGGAATCTTCTTTTTGCATAGTGTAAAAGTTGGGAGTTTGGAGGTAAGAGAAAAAGGGCTTGCCTGGTTTATCAGCCACCAATTCAGCATAGGGAAACCGCCACTTCGAGATTGAGCAGAGGCAATCGATTCATCATCACCTGTGCTCTGCTTAACAAATTTGAAACAAAAGTAGCAGCAAAGCTCCAAACAGTAAAGCACAGGTATGCATGCTCAAGACCATTGCTTCCATTCATACCTCTTGGATTTTATCTGTGTGTTTCATGCGCCCACGTGACTTCCAGTGTTCAAGTTCAAGGAGGTCTTTCAGCTGTTTGCTCGCAGTAGTCACGCAAACATGTGGGTGTATCCAGGTGTTTGATGTCCCAACCAAATAGTTCAGCGGGCGCTCAACATAATCTCTTGAATGCATCCTCTCCAGTGAATAGGAGGGGCCAATGGAGCGCCGATGCTTTGCCTGGGATCCCCTCTTAGTTCGGTTCAGCTCATTTTCTCTCAGCTTCTGTTTGCTTGCTCTGTCACTGCTACTGGACCTACCGCTTCTGCTTTCAGTTGCGCTTGGTATCCCAATTTGTTCAGGTGCACTGGATTTTTTATGCTGGAACAAAACCGTCTTTCCTGACCTGTAATTTGAACCTTTATTATCTCCAAAAGGGATGATTGCTTTGCCTGTCTGCGTACTACTATTGCATGAATCGGTCAGTGATGCATCAATCAACAAAACCGTCGTTCCTGGCCTGTAATTTGAACCTTTATTATCTCCAAAAGGGACGATTGCTTTGCCTGTCTGCGTACTACTATTGCCTGAATCGGTCAGTGATGCATCAATCTCTGAAGCCACACCCTGCAGGCACAGGGAAGACAGAGTTACCGTGCATGTATTTCACATTACCCGATATTATTTGGCCGACACTAATCCAGACAACAGAAGGCATGCTCCTGATAAATGAAAGTGATTTCTTTTGCAGTATTTAGATTAGAGGGGGGGGGGGGGGGGGACCTGTGGAGAGGTGCCTTCGAAGGCACTTATCATCTTCTTCACTGAACTACTTGATTTGCTCTCTACTTTACCGTTTCCTTTCTGGGAGCCACTGGGATCTTCAAACCAAGTATTTCTAACACCCCTTTGCAGCAACAAGTCTCTTGAGGCCTTCATCCGCGGATCCACACTTATTCCAGAGAACACTTTCCTCTCTTGCAAATCATCCAGTGACACACTTTTCCGAAGCTTAGGTCGTTCATCTCCTTTACTTCGAATGTTGGGGATCTTCTCTATGAGCTGTTTAGACAAGGGGCTGTCTGACGAAATTTCAAAGTCATCTATGAGAATTAGGAAACATAACTCCCAAATACTCTTCACATAAACTACAGACTTCATTAGTAATTATGTTTTACATTCCAGTTATGTGAAGGCTAGGGCATGTGCCAAGTTCCCGTGTGTTCAAGAAAAAGAAAGACATGTGCTAAGATATTGATGGATCATATGCAAACAACTAAATGCCTAAACCGGTAAATTTCTAATTGAATCCACACTGACAACACAGATATGCAGACGATGACTACTGCTTGAAGCTCTGCATGACATCAAAGAGAATTTAAAGGAATACTAACAGTTCCGTATATCTCGTATTATTAGCCTATTTGGACACAAAGGAACATCATGACACCACAAGTAGTATGATTAGCCTATAATACCAAAGCATATTATTTGTGGAACAGATCTCCAACTAGTTGTTTGCAACTAACATGGGACAAAACTTGAACAAGTATAGCATGTAACTAGTGTACCTGGAAAATTGAGTTCATAACCATCCCCAAGTAGTTCCTGCTGTTTCCTTTTCATTGCAGAGTTTCTCTAAATAGAAATAAATAGTACGAACACAGATTATACGCATACTCTACTATTATTAATGAAATTATCGAGAAATTTGCCCCTGGAGTTTTAATAAAGGCATCCTAAAATGAGACATCTTACCATTTCTTGGATCCGCTTGCGGTCATCATCGTTGAGTAAGAACTGCACCTGAAGAATTATTTCTCCTCCACTAGCAAGAGTAAATACTGCATTCATAGTTCCTGACTCCACGATCGTTTTTGTCTTCAGCTCTGTAGTGATTTCCAACACATATCACTTAATGGATGCTGATAAGTACAAGCAAAGACAGTGAACCAGTTAAACCTGATTTTGATATCAATTCTCTGTCCGCATTGTACAGCATTATTACCATACTCTCCCGAAGCGATGTAACAGGGCTGCAAACATATATTTGGTGTGAGATAACTTAGAATTTTTCCTTCGCATGCAATAGGTCAATTTTAACACATGTATGCAGAATTGAAAAGAGGAACAATATGGAACCTTGGTCTTGCATATGATGAAAAATGAAAGATACACTAGCCAAATTTCAATCAAGGCAATATGGAATGAGCTTACATAGATAAACCATCTTGTTCTATGTTTCCACTATATTCTCTTTTGCCCACAGCAACTGCATCCAAAATGAGGTTTACATATAATACAGAAAAATTAGCAAATGGAAAACAAAAAAGAGGAAAGTAAGTAGTATTAAGAGATCCAAACCTTGCAAGAACAGCGGGGTGATGGCCGGTGGTTGAGTGGCTGCATAGTGAAAAGTAAAAAGGAAAAGAAAACGACCACAATCAGTTCTTGCTTCCAACATAATAATACAGCCATTTTTCAGATATTAGAGTAAACATAATTATGAATCATAAATAAAGACAGAAAAATTTCCTGATATTTGGATACTGCCAGGCATTCTTCTTGAATTCCTGCTTGGTGCTGCGTAGAAGCCCTCCAATTCTAATCTTCTAGAGCATAGAGATGAAGGCGATACACCAGCTACAGCCAGTGGATGATGTTCGGGTGAGCTGGGACTTGTGGCTGGCTATCCGTTGGCACTGGGTCTCCTGGGACCACAGGAAGGGTTTAAGTTTGGCTTATTCTGTTGCTATCAAAGACCTATGCCCACAAATTGTGAAGAAATCACCACAGGGCCTGCATATTGAGAGTGGTTAAGAATATCCTGAATACGGCTGGAGCCCACTTGCAGTCTCAACAATATGGTTACGTGGCGGCAACGATGGGCTCACCCATCAAAGCCACAGAACATAAATTACCAACAGAACAAATATCAAATGGAGGGTGTTTGGATCCACGGACTAAAGTTTAGTTCATGTCACATCAAATGTTTAGATACTATTTAGGAGTATTAAACATAAACTAATTACAAAACAAATTACACAAACGGAGACTAATTCGCGAGATAAATCTATTAAGTCTAATTAATTCATGAACAAATTACACAAATGGAGACTAATTCACGAGATAAATCTATTAAGTCTAATTAATTCGTGATTAGCACATATTTACTGTAGTATCACATTGTCAAATCATGGACTAATTAGGCTTAATAGATTCTCACAAATTAGCCTCCGTCTGTGCAATTGGTTGCAATTGATTTTATAATTAGCTCATGTTTAGTCTAAACATTCGATGTAACCCAAACTAAATTTTAATTCGTAGAACCAAACATCCGTAGAACCAAACACCCTTAGAACTAAGTTCCCACACAGAAGATTCAATGCAGCCAATGCAAGTTTCCATGCACACAACCTTCGGACTTGAGGAGGTCAAATCATCGAGATATCAGCTTACAAGATAGTACAATACTGTGGTACACAGTCCAATCAGGCCCAACCACATTCCTGGTGACACACCAGATACAAGAGATCCGGAATGACAGCTGGTGAGCTTATAAGCTTGGGAGGGAACCTGCTCGGATAAACTCCTTGAGAAGGGCCTTCTCCTCGTCGAGTTTCTTCTTCTCTGCAGCATTGCGTGGCTTGATCTTCCGCTTCTCTTCCAGCATCCATTTGTAGAGGTGGCGCTGCTCGTCTTGGGGGATTGGTGGGAGCTCCTTTCTGGGCACATTTACTGGTTCGGCAGGCTTCCCAGCAGATGAGGTTGATACGGTGGCAGGATCTGTCGCAGGGTCCTTTCCAGAGTCCTTTCGGTAGGTCCGCACAAGTACATAAACTGCATGTTATAGGAAGAAATTAATTAAACTAACCTTTTAAAGATATTTTGAGCAAGCAGAAAAGGTATGTAGAGGTGCTAAGGAGTTACAACAAGTAACAGCCTTCAGGGAACACCAGTGGCTCAGCACTTAAATCCTGTGCACATTTATCTCTTTAGCGCAAGAAACATGCTGAGACAATCATGAACAAATGCTATTCTTCTTAATACAATGATACGCAGTTCTCCTGCGTGTTCGAGAAAAAAAAATCATGAACAAATGCATCTGTGAATCTACATTGCTACACTAAAAATGGTACTTGAAATTTTGGTTATGCCCCATTTTTGCAGCTTCCTTATTGTTCTCTGAACTATAGGCAGCAAGAATACACAGCCTAAACCATATGCCAAAACTCAGACCATAAGTACCTGATTCTGAAGTCAACTAACTAGAAAAATGAATTCTGTATCTTAAATATGTAGAGTAGCCACTGCATGCAACAATCGAAGTCGCCAACAGGAGCTTTCTGGCTCAAAATGTAGAATCGGACACTACTACTGGCAAGTAGTAAAATAGCGGCTCATCGTACAGGAGCTTGAATCAGCACAAGGATCATTTCATTTCCATGGCTTGCCGCTCTTGCCACTAAAATTGGAACCAAATAAGATCTCCCAAAAGGATCTTTTAGTTCCCAGATTGTGAAGTCTCCTCTGAGTACAACTAGATAGACTGGCACATGTAGAACTAAACTGGTGGGATGACAGATCAGTGCCAAATGGCCCCATGGTTCCCAACACGGCATCTGATTGCTACCTAGCTGAGCTAATCAGAAGCAGGACGCAAGCTCTCGCACGAATCTGCTGACCCCAAATCCAAAGCGAATTGAGAGCGGGACGGAGTAGGGAGGAGGGGGAAGTCGAGGCGGCCTGACCTCCGACGAAGAGATTGGCGGCCAGGAGGAAGGGGAACATGCGGCGCATGAAGCCCTTCTTCGCCCCGGGCGGTGGCGGAGGCGGGGGCGGCGGCTGGCCGTCAGGCTTGGGCTTGCCGTGGGCGGCCATCGAGATTCTCGAGGTGGGATTTGTTTTCTTTTCGGGGGTGGATATGTTGGGTGGCGTGCGAGTGCGACCGATGACGATGAATGAAAGTGATGAAGGGCGCTCGCTATCTCCCTCTCCCTCTCTCCCTCCTTGTCAGCCGTCATCAAGCATCCATAAATATTTTCGAATTTTCCATAAAAGAAAGTAGCAGATGTGCATTTTTCTTATTTTTTCTTTATTATACGATGTAAATATTTCCAAAACTCGTCTTTTGAAAAAGGAACTATTTCCAAAACTTATCTCTCTTGAAAAAGGAACTATTTCGGCTGCTAACATAGTTTTTTTTTAAATGGAGCTTCTGACAGAGTTGCCAAAGATGAAAGCTCTTGTTACCTTAAAATAACTCCAAGAGTACCTAAAAAGTTCTTCCTCAAAATTATATATTGGGTTCTTCCAAAAAAATTTCTCCACAACATATCAACTCACAGCAGATCGCTAATAACTTACTCTCAATATTTCTGAACAGACCACATCATCATAATTGGACCCATTAGTTGGACTGGTCACCTGCCCATCGCGCACGCCAACACGGCGTGCTCGCCAGGGAGGTCGAGGCGTTCGACATCCCGTTCCAATTCAGTGCCGTGGAGGCGAGGCTCGATGATGCTCCGGCAACTCCTCCGCGTCAGGTCCGGCGAGGCGCTCGCCATCAGCGTGGTGGCGCAGCTGCACCGGCTCCTGGCCGCCGCCGACGCCGCGAGCAGGAGGCACGTCCCGGGCAGCAGCTACTTGACCCCTCATGGCGCGGTCCAGCCCAAGCAGCTTCGGCGAGCTGCTGGAGCGGGAGCTGAACACGCGGCTGCAGCTGAGCCCCGATGCGTCGTCCGTGGTCTCATCGCTCTCGCCACAGTCCCCGGTGATACATTGACCTTCTAATGCTCTGTCTAACCAAAACCCAAATAGCCTACAGCTCAATACAATGCACTTGGGCTTTCAGTAATCACTTGCTGGCAGGGTGCACGTGGATTTTTAATTCAACATTAGAACACACACAAAATTCGTGAACCAGCCTGCAAAAAATTCACAAATGGGAGCCATGAATGGGAAGGTGGGGGAGGGTGGTCGCTGAGGCTCACATCTGTTCCCCCCTTCTCCTGCTTGTGAACGACCAGCGGCAGATGGTCAATGCCCCTGTGAAATAAAATCAATCAAAGCAATCCATCGGAGATCTGCAAAAAATCGAAGGGGATGTTTGATCATTGAGTTAAAGTTAATCCATATTACATCGAATCTTTGGAGGCTAATTAGAAGGACTAAACATGAGTTAATTATAAAACTAATTACACAAACGGAATCGGGGCGCCCCTCGCCCCGCCGCCAGAAGACTGTCGTGCGCGCGGGAAGACTCTCTCTCCGCGCGGGTTTTTTTTTCTTTTTTTTTTCCTCCCTAAACAAGGTATTAGGAGTAAGATTGATTCCTTTGGAGTTGCTCTTAACCCAGGATCAAACTTGTTTGATTTAACCCCCTATATTCCTGTTAGGTTATGTGGCGCACGTGAATCTTATGCGCCCTTGACGTGTTAAAAAACTAGGGAAAAACCACCACATATAACAATAACAAAGCTTAAAGCCATTTCGCGACAAATGTCCAATCCATTCGGTACAAAAACCACCGAATGCGCGCATATTTAAATGAATTTGCCCGTTTGTGTTGTAAAGTTACGGAAGGCCAAGCTCATTAAATCAAGCTCGTGTAGGTGCTAGCTGTTTCGTGGCTCCTAAACGAACATTGACCCTTTTTTTATTTAAATCCATGTAGCTATATGAAACTAAATCAAAAGACAGAAAGGAGAGAAAAACATGCTTAGAGAGTTCAAACCAAATTAACTTGATAAAATCATCATCCCACAAATACATAATCATTAACTAGGCAATCCATCATCGTCCAAGATGACATTGTAGCCAGTTGCCCCTACCATTAAGTTGCCTACAAAAATCCAGCACAAAAGGCTCCCCTTCCGGTAAGTTAATTAGTTAGTTCATTTTTTGAACTAAATTAGCTTCTCCTAAATAAACGTCTTAAGGTCAGTACAAGTGCATAACCGATGCAGGTAATCCACTTCCAACAATTGGTTTCGCTTCGTTGTCCCAAACCCAGACATAACAGCATCAGACAACACTTCTAGCAAAAAGAGCTCTTTTGCATTCACAAACCTAAAGTTAAACATACATAACTACAAATACATACACAAGATAAATAATTAATCCCGACTTCCTTCTCCTTCCTGACTCTAGAAGCACGGACCTCATATCAAAATATACAGCTGGGCCCAGGTTTCTGGGTTACAATCTAACCACCACCTCCACCTATCTTCTACATTCCAGACAGCAAAATAACCCAACTTCGAAAGATGGGGTCTAAAATGGCACAAACAATTATCTACCTGACATCAAGGTGAGTACAATTAGCTAGCTCCAAGTAAAATTAAGCACTATCGTCCACAGCTTCCAAAGAACGGACACCTGGCACCAGATAAAAGATCACAGGGTCAGCAAACAAAATCCCAAGAGCTAATGACATTTGCTCCTAGTGGTTTCAAAATTTTATCTTGCAGCTCCAAACCCCTAATATGCCCATCTATGTAATGAAGAACACTAGTGTTTAATGCGCAAGTAGATGGATGGAAAAATCAAAGCGACAGCAACATCGGAGAGCAAATACCTGTACAGTAACTTTACAATGGAAAGAAGGCTTGCTATCTGAAAATGACCAGCCCAAATAAATTAATGATCAGCCAGGCCCGGAATTTGAAGGAGTATATACACTGCCTTGAACAACTGGTCTCTGCTGATGCTGAGACTGCAACAGCTGCCTAGCTTGTTGGTTCCACTGGCCAACAACACCATGACCATGAATAGGAAAACCACCAGAAACTTGTCTTTGCAGCAGCTCTTGGCTAGATAGTGTTTCATTCCCCAAAGAAGGATCTTTAGGAGAGGTAAGCAGCTTCGATGATGGGGTAACTGAAGCTGGATTGTGTGATACCTCCTGCTTCTGTGGGTTCACCAATGGCACTACAGGGCTGCCTGAATCTGCACTCTGTGGCAAAGATGTTGGGACCATCTGATTGTGTTGGACTTGATCTATGTGCAAGTCTGTCCTACAGTCAGAGTTCATTTGGCGGTTTTGTTGCACCATTGCTCTCTCGATGCTATTTTGTGATGGATTAATCTGCCGTTGCTGCAGCTGTGTGGTCAATGTCGATTTAGAAGGAAGTGGAGCTTGTTGTGTAGCTAACAGAGTCTGACTCAAAGAACCCTGCATCAAGCCTTGGTTACCAATATCTTGCACCTTCTTTGGTGACTGAGGCAACGAAGTGACTAGCTTAGGTTGATTCCCAGGTTGAGGCGTTGAAGGAGTTGGTACTGTATTAGCAGGGAAAACTCCTTGGCCATGTTGCACTAGTTTTTCAGGGACGTGCTTTTTTGGTGGAGTGGAAGCAGCATTGGCTGGAGTGCTATCAATTGGAGTCTGGGGCATTAGCATGTTTCCTCGTCCTAAGCTCTTCATAAGCTTAGCTTGTTGACTACCTTGATTCCTTTGTTGCTGATTTTGTCTAGACTGCTGTTGTCCCTGTTGTTTCTTCTGCTTCTGTTGTGTAGTACTGGCAGGTTGGTTGGGAGATGAAGAGCTATCCGGCACTTTTTGAGCAGTTTGCCGTCGTTGATGCTGTGGTTGTGAACAAGGGACTGAATCGGCAGCAGATGCTTGGTTCTGCTGTAATATTTGAGTACTATTCTGTACATTGGGTACTGCAGTTGCTCCAAAAACATCACTATGCTGTTGAGGTGCCATACGTTGTTGCATTTGTCTTTCTTTAGCCAAAGCATAGGCCTGATGTTGTGGGCTTGAAGTAGTACCCTGAATCTGAGAAGGGTGTGAATTCCCAAACATGTGTAATGATTGTGACATCTGATGTGGCTGTTGGGGTAGCTGAACAGGTGAAGCTGCAACGCTCGAGAATGATGGATTCATGCTGCTGAACTGGACGGTAGCTTGGCTACTTCCTTGTGCAACCTGCATGTCAAACTCCGGCATCTGCCTATGCTCTTCCATACCCTGAACAGGCTACAAGAGAATTTATCATCAGCAACGCCACCATTTTTTTTTATTAAGGGCAGCTTCTCTTTAAGCACAGTTATTTAAAATTTGCTACAAGAATTACTTGAACCACCATTTAATTTAACTTGCACAACAGACAAAAGTAATCCAAATGTAGCTAAGATGCATTTCAGTGTGCGTGAACATTTTTCAAACTTCAACAGGTAATACACACAGAAGTATATAGAATACTGATCAAACGAAGTAAAATGAATAAACGAAATCTCAAACAGAAAAACTGAACAGCAATGTTATAACAAAAGGTCTATGTGACTTTTTTTGGTTTACATACATGCAGCTAGTTAAATTTGTGCAGTAATAAATAGCAAGCCACGCTCAGTAAACCTGAACATAAAACAGTGGGGTGTGTGGCTTGGAGATGGTAAACAAAGATGCTAGTTCCGTCCATTTTAGGCAATCTATAAGCATACGAAACGTAAAATAGGAACTCACACGAAGTGTCTGCATAGGATCGCGTACCCTCAGGATTGAGTTTCCAGGACCAGATATGGCTCCAGTATGGACACTTACTGCATTGGGCACACCTTGCCCACTGTTGGGCAACATATTTCCAGATGAAACTGTATTTAGCATTGCTGGTGAATTAATCCTTGGAAAGCCTGGCTTGGCAGCAGGCATGCCTCGATTTAGTCCTGCCACCGTTCCCATACCATGGGCAGCAGGCATCATATGAGCACCACGATCAACCCCAGCAGGAAATGCTCCAGGAACAGGACCTCCAGGTTGCTGAATATTTCTGCCATTGACCATCTGATTAAATTGAATCTTCAGTTGCTCATCACCCTGTAAAGTAGGTCTAGGAACACCATATTTCTGAGCATCCCTGTACCAGTGGCACAAAGAACAATATTATGCACCAACTTTACACACACTCCATTTAACACCTCTGGGAAGAATACTTGATCGTTTACCTAGGAGTATTCAATGTTGAAGGTGACGGCGAATTGCTGCCCAGAACTAAACCAGGAGAGCCTGGTAACCTGGAATTCAGATTTGAAGTAGGAATAGAAGGACCAACAGAACCCTGATGGTGATGGTTTGGCAGTGTTATTCCATTTGTATGAGAACCTGGGTAAACACTGCCAGGTGTAATTGAATCAAGGTTTGGACTTGTTACATCACAAAGATCCAGGGGCCTGTTTAAGTTTAGACAAAAAACATAAAGAAGAGGTTGAGATGTTGTTTCATGGGTACGGAGTGATAATAGAAACTATATAGCATATATAGAGGTTGGCATATTTCAGATGTCCCCAAAAATGAAAATTAAAGCAGTAGTTCAAATTGGCAATGACATACATCAAAGTGCCCCCAGATACTCTGTTTGGGCATGCTTGTGACAGTGCGATAACCTGGGAACTATGTGGCTGCATGATTTGCTTGAGCTCCTGGCGATTACCCTTCATGACAACAAAATCCAAGAAAGGCAAAACTGTAAGATATAGTAGTAATGTAGTTAACTTGTCTGCAGCGGAATGCAAAAAATACATCAGAGTTCACTACCACACCACATTATCAAATATAGTATCAGAAAGAAGGACGACTGAAGCTGTGACAGAAAGTATGACAAGGTGAATACATGGCTTTCTGGAAACTTCTCTCCCATTTTGCCTATCCAGACTCTTTCTTGAAGTTTGTGTGTATTTTGTTTGTATGCCATGTGGGCACATGTTGAATTGTCGAGCTGGAAGTTTTATGATAGTCATCAGAAGTCGTAGTCTATTGTTACAGTGTCATGAAAAGTTTTAGTTTTGCGAAATTATACATTAAGAACCGTCCATGCACTGAAATACCATGTTACATAGACATGCATAGCTCTAACAGTTAATATAGTCAAATAGTGTCCATAACAAGCAATAAATTTCAGATAAAAAAAACACTCCAAGCTTTTTGCAAGTAGGCCATAATAAAAAAAAGTGCAGCATATCACCAATCCTCCATTATGAAGATAAAGGAAACTAATAACCTGTCTACGCCTGGCATGCACTTGTTGCATGAGTAGTATAATTTTTTCAAAATGTGCCTTAAGATTCTCTTCGTCATTCGGTCCTTGAAGCCGCTCGAATAATTGCCTTGCGCTACCCTGATGAACATACAAATACCAATGTTAAGAAACTCAAAGGTCTGTACTCCAAATTAGTCTCCGATATCGTGGTGGTGTTGATGAAAGCAGACTCGGCCAAATGAAAGAGGCGCTTCGGATAGGTAGAAGGACTAATTAAGTCTATTGGGTTCGGACACACCAATAAGAGCTTGTATAGTTTGTATAGCGAACAAACACTAAGAAAGAGCTTAACCACCTGTGAGTGGATCAGCCTACTCCTTACAAGTAAGATACCTGCGCGATGCTAGAACAAGAGAAATCAAACCATTTGCAAAAGAACAGCTGAACTTTTTGATTCTCTTTCGCACCACTCCTTGACATAGTACAATTTTTTAGGAAAGTATTGCAGGAGCAAACTGAAAAGCTCAATGGCACATCTGTGTGAATTGCACCCCACATACATGCCTGGTAGTAAACGGTACCCACAAAACAAGGTAGTGGGGGAACATGCCTTTGGAATGCCCGGCAAGGCGTTATGGTAGTACTGAGATGAACCGGAGTCTTCTGCACTGTCAGCACCATCACCAGAACTTCTATCCACAAGAACCTTGTGGCGCTCCTTGCATTCTTTAGGTTTCCTATGTACAGACTGCAGAGAAGAAAAATATGAAGCCCAAGATTCAGTTTGGTAAAGAAGATAAATCGTGACCCAAATTATTATGATAAAAATTAATGCTATAGGAAACAACAGAAATGCATGGATAAAAGTAGCAACTTAGTTACTACAAATAGAAACAAAGCAAGTGCTATCTTCCAGACTACAACCAGATTATCAGAAAATATATAGAACCCAGGTATTATAAATAAAAAAGATTCACACTGCATGTTTTAAGTGAGATGACAAAAGCATGTCGCATACACTGACAAAGAAAGTACCTTGAACTGCACGATGCTATTAATTGCGTCGCTAACTAGCTCCCAGTTTTGACCCATATCATGGACAAGGACTACAAGAGCCTGAAATATTCAAGACATTTAAGTCACTACCACAGATCACAATGAAGAACAAATATATCACTTAAAGCACAAAAGAACCTGATCCTCGAAGCTTGACCATCCACCAGAAGTCATCTGCCAAAAGCACCATACATTTTGATAAGCATACTAGCAAATTATGGGAAACACTACCCTTTCCTATAACGCAGCATGCAACGGTAAACAAAGAAAAAAATTATGGGAAAGAAAATCCTACTTGTAGAGCATGTGTATCCATGAAATATGATGCTTGAATGTATGCAATACTCTCATGCGGTAATGCAACCACACGCCCACAACCCAAAACAAACAAAAAAAGAAGAAGAAGGGTCGCAACAATGTGCCAAAAATTCCTCTACCAATGCTTCGAGGATAGATTAGATTACACTCTATGAACTATATGAAATGCGCTGAACATAAATAAATGGAAAAGCATAGGGCATAGAAAAGAAAACTCCCTCACTCTAGACCACAGTTGAGAAAGGTATGAACCTGCTTTGCTTGACAAATTGCAACAATTCCACCAATAAGGAGCAATAAAAGGTAAGACGAGGTAGCAGTAAAATTTCTGAATACAATATTTTTCTTACCATAGTCTATCCACTGGCTGTTTCTAGATTGGTCCTAGTTTTCCCATTATACAGTAACCGCATTGGCCAAATACAAATTAAGCCTGACTAGACCAGTCATTGACAAGAGTAGCTTACTGGTCTATATACTAGTAGTAAGAGGACCGCAGAACATAGCAAATGGACTATCTAAATACTACAATTATGTTGGCATGGGATCAAATAAACAGGCAACACAGCTGACGAAAGGGTCAATTCAGTATATGTGACAAAGGTAATGGCCAAGAAAGTGAAAAGCATATGATTCCAACATAGAGAATAATAATAATACCTTTAGTGATTTGCATTTTCTCCCACGATCCCTATTAGCAATGAAGTTTATAAATCTAGCAGGAGAAGCTTCTTGTGAAATATCTATCCCTTGCTTCACCATTTTAAGCTTCTTAGGAGCATGTTGACCACCATATGCAACTATGGATAAGATCAATACACGAAATGTGAGCCATTTGGCATGCCCCAAATGATATCAAGAGCATGTAGCTGATTTATGTATGACAGCTATATGAGCACTATATATAAATAAAGAGGATGGAGGTACCACTGTTCCCATTTGAATCATATCGGTGGACATCTGATCTCTTCTTCAGATACTCCTTCTGAAAAGAAATTTTGAAAGAAAAAAAGTTAGGGCTAACACTCCAATGCGCCATCACTACCATAGATGGAGTGGATGGGGGTGGGGGTGGGGGTGTTGAACCTGCTCATATTTGTTAGTCAAGTCAACCTGCAGTCTTGGATCATACATACGGCCCTGAAACTTCAGGAGAATAAATTTGTTTCAAGAAAATATTGCAAATAAGAGTAACAAGAGAGCACCGACGAAACTTGAGGAATTAACCTTTACAGAAGTTGGCACAGAGGAATTGATTGTATTTTGAGCAATCTTGTATCCTGGCTTCTTAAACTTTTTCTTCTTGTTCGCTTTAGTGCACACTTCGCTAGCATCATAAGGCAGTTGTCTATCTGAATCAACTGTAGATTCAAAATCCGTGTTCCTCCATGGGCCATGCAACGAACTTTGATCATCTTGGTAGGAGTTTGTGTCTCCACTTGAAGCATCTGTCTTACTTGTGACTTGGGTTGGCCCAGTAGCACCAGCATGAAATGGGCTTACAACTCGTTGCCTAACAGCTGTACGGATGCGCTTTGGAGGAATTGCAAGGAAAGAAGTAGGTCTTTTGCCATTCGATAACAATGGCTGGTTCCCTGACTTGCTTTCCAAGCATGGTTCATAAGGCATATCGGTACCAATTTCATATGGCCTTAAAATGCTAATCCTTTGCTGCATTTGGTGTTTCTTCTTGTGGCCCATATTTGATAAGCAACCACCATCATATGCTTTAGGAGAAAGATATGTACACGTCTCACCTTCATCCTCCTCATATGCATTCTCCCAAAGCAAATCTGAACAAACTGTAAAGAAGTTAGAACGGATATGAAGTGCATAACAACATCATAAGTTCATAACAACATACTCCCTCCGTTTCACAATAGTTGTAGTTTTAGCTTTCAGCACACGAATTAAGGAGTATTAAATAGAGAAGCTATTCCCTCATTAAGTACATCACAGTCATTGATGGCTTGCATCCCCATTAGCTGGTGGATTTGGCTAGGGGGATGTGATTGGGTGTTTTGGCTACACTGATAAAGAGTATGGAGTTAATGATGCTTTGGAATGTGAGAGCTCCAACCATTTTGATAGAATTTTTTAATCCTAGAACTACGACTATTGTGAAACGGAGGGAGTGCCACATATTTACGCTGCTGATACATTTTACCTGCAGCAGAATCACACACAGATGCCTCATAGTCATCGTTGAGTTCAGCGTTGCCAACCTCCTGAAACTAATACTTGGTAAATATGTTTCACAAAAGAAAATGCCAAAGCGGTGAATATGGTGAATATGAAAAGTAAAGCAGTGTTCTTAAGCAGTGTTCCTCTAAGCATTGATGCCATACAGTGCACAAAAAAGCGCTCAGTATTATTATGTTTATAAATCAGGAGGAAAAATTGAAGACCAAAGTACCAAACTAAGATAAACTTCCTTAACTCGGCAGTGCAACTTGAGGTTCAACAACTTAACAAAAGCCGCATAATGGGCAAAAAGGCTAAAAGGAGGAACCAAACTTCATGATCACTAAATCTTGGGAAGTGTGCATAAAGCTTATCTTCACCTTGTGATACACAGAAAGAGATTCCAGAGACTCCCTGTATGCCAGCATTAACCCAGGTGCTACTGTATAGAAGAGACTTTCCTGAAAAATACTTAAATAATCAGAACAGAATGCTGTTGCTAATATCCATGCATAGCTGGCAAACCAGAGTAATTGTTTCTATAACTGTTCATCAGGGCAAAAGATGAAGTTACGAAATAAATTAATCATAAAAAACACAATGTTTCGATAATTTACTTCTGAGAGATGATCAGACACTTTCAAGATTCCAAAGTCATTCAGCCTCTCAGGAGTAGGTGGGGCTTCAGGCAACACATGAGAATCAGCTACTCTACTGTTATATTCAAGAAACCGAACTGCATAACCCAGAATCTGTGACTGCCGAGGCTGCCTGGATTCTTTGGCTTCCAGTGACTTGTAAACCTACACAGATAGAATACATGGAGTTTACAACAACAAATCAAATGGCAAAGAAGAAGAAGAAGAATCCGAAGTTCATATAGTGAACTGAAAATTCAAGGTTCTAAAACCCCTTCAATACATTGGCATTAAAAAAATTGAATATATGCGATGAAATGAACAAAAATGCAGCATATCCCATGAGAAAAGGTTATGCCAGACTAGTTTCACCATGAGAAAAGGTTATGCTAGACTAGTTTCACACTTCTACTTACATGTTCTTTTTCAGCTTTAGTTCCAGAAGGCTGCGTCTCCTCCAGCATAGTTGAATTGTGTGCTTGCATCATTTTAGCTGTGTCAGCGGTTTGTAAAGCCTCAGCTGAACGCCAGAAACTCGTGATTCCCTTTGCAATGATTTTCATAACAGCTTTCTGCTTTCTCTGAATGCTTGCTTCTTCAAATTTGCCCCGACCATCAGAAGCAATCCAATGGCACACTTTAGCTGCAGCCACACTTTTCCAAAGTCGCTCCTATTAAACAGAATCAATGAAACAAAGCAATCAAGTCAGTGTAAATAGGAAGACTCTGCATATTAGCCAAGGACAGTAATCAGATTCATGTACGTACAAGCGCAAAGGAGAAATATGGAGATAACTTGCGAAAGTACCTGCATGAAATCATTTGCCATCCAAGCCATCTCTTCAAGTACAAAATCCCAGTGACTCTTACTCCTCTTCTCTAAAGCAATATTACAATGAGATCGTTCACCAGCTCTCTTAATACTCGCCTGAGGAAAATTATTCTTTCAGAAACAAGATTATGCCAGAGAAGAACAAAATATATAAAATAACTATACCTCTATAACATGAGCCTCTTTAAGAACAGAATCTTCATATGCCTTGGATTTTTTAAGCTCATTCTCTAAGTTAGATTCACCATATTTTGGTGAAGGCAAAGCTTTAGGCAAATCAGTGCCATCAGAAATAGGATGGGCCGATTTCAAATCCCCAACACAACTATTTTTCCTATCCGAAGCTGGACTTTCCTCAATGTTCATGGTTTGGCCAGAAGACAGGCACCCTGTGTCCTTCTGTGCAACTGTTGCACTGTCACAAATTTCCATTTCATCTTTCATGTGAAGAATATTATTGGCTTCAGGCTGTACAAGATCGGAACTTTCCTTAGCACTATAACATCTACTGCTGTCTAGGTCTTCATGAGACTTTACATCAATCTTCGCTGCAACAAGATTGGTGTCCCCATCTGAATGATTATCAACAATATTCATGGGGCCTTCACAAGGTGGGCCCACTGCATTTTTAAGTGAAGTAGAAGCTTCTACAGCACAGACAAGAACTTTCCTCCTGCTATCAGGTTGCCCTGCATGGATATGGGCCATATGTTCATCCAAGTGACCATAGTCAGCCTTCTCATCAACAGGACATGACTCTCTTTCATCATGTGTAGATGCACTAGGATAACAAGGCCTAGGAACCTTTAAACTGGTGTCAGGGGTTTCTGCAGATGCAACTTCAGCGGTGATCTCACCACACCCAACAGGTAGCCGATTGTGATTTGCATCAGTTGAAGATACTTCTTTAGCTTTACTATTGTTGTCAGCTTGCTTTGCTTCCTCGTTCACCACACATTCACTTTCATGAATTGCTTGAATCCCATCCAACTCCATTTCTGCCTGACCATCAGAAGCTGCATTCTTTGGTGCATTGTCACAGTTTGATCCAGACTGTTTTATACTAGAAACAGATAATACACCATGATCACCTCCATTGCTTTTCCGTAGTACACCGTTTTCATCCTTAGTTTCATAAACTTTGGCAGGAGGTATAGAAGATCTAACAGAAGCAACATTCGCACTCTCCCTACTTGGCTTTGACCTGTTGCGCCGAACATATGCCTGGCTTTTGTCTCCAAGACGTGATAAACCTGAAACAACAGGTTTTTTCGCATTTTTGTGACCATCGTTGGGCAAGGACTGCTTGGGTTGGGCTGCATTTAATCTTTTGGTTCCTCTTTTTACAAATTTTTCTTCTGCAATGCCATTGTTACTTCCATCCAAAAGCATAAGATTGTCTGCAGTGTTGGTTTCGCGGCACAGTGAACTTCCTGGTTTGCCAGTACTCTCAACTGAGTCTCCATAAGGCGATGCAGGAAAACTACCTTTAGCGTCACTGCAATTGAAGGCAAACAAAAGGCTCCTAAGTGAAATTATGATTCATAAACACTTCCATGAAATGATACAGCAGGAAGCAACCATTACCTTATCACATTTTGTGCTTCTGTTTGATTTGTAAGAGAAGCGGAGTGTACACTGACTGTTTCTACATGTACAAATTTGAAATCCAATGGGTTGCCTCCCTGCAATAAACAACAGTAAGTAGGTACAATGATGGCAGAACTCTAATCCGAGAGATAACAAGATGCAGGCATACTTTCTCTAGAAATTCCAACTCTCTCCTCCGTTCTTCACGAACATCAAACTCCTGCCTGAGTTCCTCCTGAGCTTTCTCGATGGACAGACTGCGGGGTGACAATTTGGTGCCAACTCCAACACCATAATCAATAATTCCACCCATTGAGCACGGCTCAGCATTCACCATTGAAGAAAAGCAGAGGCAGGCATTGCCTGCGCGTCACTGAGAGTATTGCAGATGGCACCAACAAACAGAGGTATCCTTCCAACACAAATCACTGAAAGCAAAATCCCAAACAAACAACAAAGAAAAGATGGCATCAATAAACCAAGAGAAGAAAAAAATGATATAACAGCAATGGCACGGTGCATCACAAGTGTGCATTTCGGCATTTTATATATTATTGGACGAATTTAAACTAGTGTAGTATGCCAGTATATTGTAATGTATCTAAGGTTACACTACATTTGGGCATGTTGGCGAGATTACATAGGCACACTTATCAGCAGGTCAAAAATTGAGCACCCCAATGGCATGAAATGGACCAGAAATGAAGCTAAGGGTCATCGTCTCCATCCTGCGCCAGAGCTTCCTCTGACAGAAGTCACAAGTGGCACACTCCAGCATTCATAACCATTGCCCACACATCCCAACGGCTCAGGTAACCCTGGGGCACCTACGCGAGTTCGAATGGGGACCTAAACAGACGTGCAAACGAGGATGTCACGTACCTTGGGGCTTGGGCCCCTGCGCCCTGAGCTAGGGTTAGGGTTTGGGGCAGAGGAGGCCGGGCAGCTGCGGAGGAGGGCCAGAGGGGTTAGAGGGGCACTGGGGAAGGCCTCCGGAGGATTGTACCGCTGAGGCGGGACGCGAGGCGGCAGCCGGAGGAAGGTGTGGCGCCGGCGGGGCGGAGCGCAGAGGCGGGAAGGAGCGCGAGGAGAGGGAAGCAGTTCGGGCCTGTGCGTTGTTGTCCGGGCGGGGGTGCGGGCGTCCCGTGTCCGCTCGGCTCGCCTCGTCTCCTGTCGTGGTGCGGTCTGACCCGATCGCTGTTGTGTGGGGTTCGGCTCGGCTCGAGTCGACGCGACTCGACGCCACGGGGTTTATATGTTGCTAACTTGCTATATACTGTACATGATACATCTAACATGTTTGCTTTTAATCTTCTAGCTGAGTTTTTATTGTTCTATTTAGGCTCCTTTATATTAACAAAAAAAAAACCGCAATTGAATACTAATTTCTTTTCAAATACTGGTTTGATCCTAAAACTTTAAGTTAGAAGATGTTGTGCAGCGTTAGAATAGACCCTCAAATTTTAAGTTATGCATTTTTCAATGATTTAGCAAGATTTGAATTTTTTTTCAAGATAGAGGATGTGATGTTGTGCCACATTTGAACAGGTTCTCTCGAGTCTTTGAGCTACGCATTCTTTATTAACTTAGCAATATATTGAATTGTACATCTCATATTAAGAAAACGACACTTTTCAAATTACAAGACATGAAATTAGGAACTTAGCAATATAGCCGACTTTCTATGCCATCTTTGTGACAAAACAAATGGCATCAAACAATAATGCTACGAACATAATCAGACTACAATAGCTTTAAGCTGGAACAATGCCACTTAGTTTGCACTACCTTTATTTAAAAATGGCGTCTGCCAAACAGTAGCAAGCTGTTTGGCAGCAAGCTCAAAAGACCAAACATTTAACGGTCACTCTCTCCATTCCAAACTACAAGTCGTTGACTTTTCTAGATAGATAAATTTTGCTACGTAGAGTATCTCCAGCAGTCCCTCAATAAATATCTTCCGATAACTAAGTTAACGGGGATTGTTATTGGAATAATTGTTTTCAGTCTCCCAATAATCTTGTCCCAATCCAACTACCAGGCACAACACTTTATTTTTAGAGAGTTAGGGTTAATTAATTATTAGGAAAGTGACAAGTAAAGAGAGGATGATGGAGCACTATTTTTTTTAATAACTCTCTTAATTTGGTAGTTGGATTGGGGAACGGGGTTCTACTTCATCCAATATGGTAGTTGGATTGGAACAGAGTTACGCTGGAGTATAGAAGAACCTAAAATAATGCTCCAGCAGACCTCATTACCTTTCTCTTTTCCCAATAATTATTAGGATAACCCGATAATTCACCCCAAACTCTCCCTAAATAAAAGAGATGTGTCCTTCCAATACGGTAGTTGGATTATGATGAGATTATTAGAAGACTTGCAAAACCGACTCTCCTAACAATGAAAGGGATATTGGATAATTCTCATTACCCAGTTATTGAAAATATTTATTAAGTGATTGCTTGAGATACTTTAACTAGACATAATGTATATATAGATATATAACAAAAATTATGTATTCAGAAAAAAATAAAATAGTCTACTATTTGAAATGGAAGGAGTCCTATCGAGTCTTCCCAGATACTCCCTCCGTCCTGAATAATAGAATTGTAGGTTGTTTTGACTTTCCTAGTAGATATAGAGTATATTTAAGTACATAATAAAATCTATAAATTAAAAAAACTAAAATAACATATAATTTTCTATAAATTAGAAAAGTTAAAAAGTTAAGACGACGTATAATTTGGGACGGAGGAGTCCTTATTCATTTCGCAAGTACCAGAGTAAACTTATCCATCAATAATCGGGCCTTCGTCACACGAGGAGCATTGCAGAGAACAAGAGTAACCCAAGGGAATTCTGAAAGGAGCTGCTTTGATTAATTAATAGGTAAGCCTAGAGAGTATGTACAACTCCTCAAAAACTTTACAGCCTCTGACGACCAGACCTAAGCCTCCTAACAAAAGATGAAAACAAAAATTGAGGTCGTGACCTCAACCACCTATATGTTAGCCATGTCGCATTTGATCTTGCGATCTTCTCTTTTCCTTCCCCTATCAAACAACAAAAAAATTCTTGAGGTTGGCAACAAAATCTGCGAACCACCTAGATCGCACGTCCCAATTTACTTTACACTGTACACGGGCCGGTGATCCTCTATGTTCAGCCATTGAGCTTTGCAAGGAACTGGTTGAGATCATACTCGTCAGCATACTGCGACTGATCCCAAAGCTCATCCAACCCATTAAGAATGGATTTCAAGCCTTTGCCACCAGATTTCTTCTTCAAATCTTTACTCTGGCCATCACTCGAGCCCCGTGGAAGGACAGATGCCTGGTATGGGGGAGAGAGAGGATCAGAATCAAATTATTTGCACTTGTTTCTCTACGTGGTAAAATAAAATGCTCCAAGGGTTTTACTTTTCTCGAAGCAGGGGTAGATGTGAACAGATCAAGCAGTTGGTCAGTGTTCATGGTCTTCAAGCTAGAGTTCTCAGCATTGATGACAGCATTGGCAACTGACACCTTGAATCTCTGGAGACTCATCACCTTCTCCTCAAGAGTACCACGCATAATGAGACGGTGAACATTCACCACTTTCCTTTGACCCAAACGGTGCGCTCTGTCCATCGCCTATGAGAGCAGAATAATATTATTCCACATCAGAACAAAGCCCGGGGGGAGTTCTCCCCCGTGGTCAAGTTTTTATATACTATTCCATTTCATACTTTTGCTATAAGACCCCCCAAAAAATAACATGCACACAGACCAAAGGATCCACTGTCTTAAAACTTAGCCTTCTTTTAGTTTTAAAAGCATCAAACTAGGATACAGAATGAAAATATTGTGATAGCTATACCTTTATTTCAATTAGACCATGACTCGTGAACAATTCCCAAAGAAAAATCACTTACATTGTGAAACAGAGTAACAAACTCGAGGCATCAACACTAATAGCGTAGCAAAACCTAATATGAACAGATAGCATCTCATCCTGATGAAAAATCAGGCAAAACTTACCTGAAGATCCTTCATTGGATTCCAATCATGTTCCATGAAGACCAAGGTGTCCGCAGATGTCAAATTCAAGCCAAGCCCACCAACTGCAACAAGAAAGAATCAGCCGAAGCTTTCCCAACATATAAATGAGACCCCGGTAGCCCAGTTCTCTAAACCTACCATGTGTTGTTAACAGAAGTACATCAATGGTTGGATCTGAATTGAATGCTTTAACAATTTCAAATCTCTTCTCTGGTTCAACAGAGCCATCCAACCGTAAATATGTGACACTGCAAGACATCAACATTCCTAAATTAGATGATATGCCCAAAAAGCAGAAGAAAAATCATAATCAAAAGCTGCCAAATCAGCAAAGGGATATCACTGGCGACCATATCAGCCCCACAGATTAAACAGTTTTGTAGTGGCACTGGAATATAATGAAGTTTGAAGGCACATAACATAGTAGGGGCAAAGGAAGAAGGCATTAAGGCATGAAGCACGCACCACACAGTGAAATCAATACACATCCAACACAAGAAATAAAATATCATAGAGCTCACCTTCTCATATGAGATTGAAACAGGTCCTTCTCAATAATGTCAAGAAAAGCCTGAAGGAAAGACAGTTGAATCATGAGACAATAAATTTTTGGAAAGGATGACAAGATGAAAGGCCTGGAAGAACAAAACAGACGTGAGCTGTCCACAATTTTGATAAGTGCCATACCTTATGCTGAGCAAAAATCAAAACTCTGTGTTGCCCAACAGCTGTTGAAGCATCAGGACTTGATATTTCTGAACCTATACCGCACTCCTGAAGTATCTCTTGAAGAGCAACAAGCTTAGGTGAATGGTGGAGTTCATGAAGCTCACCACCGGACCCCACACCTATTTCTTTAAGAAGATCCACAAGATGATCAGGAGGGTTCTCTCCAGTTATAAGTAAAGGATGGCTGCAGAGTTTTAATAGGTACTGCAATGCCTGCATTACAAAAGCAATTTAGTTAGAAACCAATCCCCATCAAACAAATAGCTGTAACTGAATAAAGGAAATGATATTTCTGCAGCACCTGAAACACATGACGAGTTGCCTTTGGCTGAGGTGCAGATTCCTCCGATTCATTTGCTTTTACTATAGTTGAAACCTCTTCTTTTGCATTGGAGCTGGAGAATTTGTCATAAAGTTTGAGCTGCAACAGACTGAGATCGCAATATCTATCCTGGATAATCTTCTCTGGAAGATCAGATAAAACTTCATCCTTTGTTCTTCGCAGTAGAAATGGCATGACCTGGTATAGCAGGGTCAAATGTATTTATTTATTTATAAAGGTCAGAGCATTGATCATTTCAAAAATCTATTATAAAATATTAATAACCTGCTTGTGCAACGCTTCCATTGCAAGAATACCAGCTTCAGCATCCTTTGCTGAACATTTAGAATCTTTGGCTGCTAGCAATGGTTTTCCATATGTAGCTTGGAACTGTAAAGAATAACGGCCTTCAGTGTAATATTTCAGATAAGAACAGACCAACTTTAGCGGAGATAATTATTATCTCTCCGGGAAAGCGCAGATCAGTTTGTTTGTTTATTTACACTTCATTTAAATCATCGTATATTCGTATGTAAACCTCGATCAATATAACAAACTACTCAGTGGTGCCCTGAACTTTAGTTTGTATCTGTTCCAGGTTCCTCCATCGAACCTGGATTAATTAATTCATCATGCAGCCTGGTACAAGCAGAATTAAAACGAGGGCATTCGATCCAAAAATATTGTGGTAATTTAGTAAGATGATGCCAAAAACTAAGATTTTGTAAGTTGCTAGCACAAGGTACAAATTCGTTTTGAGTTTCATAAAGAAGAAAATTATTTCGTAGAGCAACTTGTATCCAAAACTTAGCTTACTTGTTTTTCTGTCCCAAGAAACCCAGGCATAAGGAAGTCAAACAAAGACCATAACTCCAACACATTATTCTGCATTCCAATGTAATGTGTCAAAGTCAAGACAAGGTAATAGAAATTGATTGGTCATATATATAAATAACACAGATAGTCAAGTCAACAATGCAAAGAGGAATGAAATGGTAGGAGTACATATCAAGAAGAGTTTCAGTTGCACCAAAAGTTTACCTGGATAGGAGTGCCGCTCAAGATAAGGCGGTGTTGCGCTTTAAGCTGTTTCACAGCAGACGTTATTTTGGATCTTGAATTTTTTATTATGTGCCCTTCATCCAGAACACAATAGTTCCAAGGGATATTCCCAAGAAAATCAATATCCTTACGTATAATATCATATGATGTTATGATAACGTTAAACTTCTCAAACTGACTACGGAGTGTGGCTCTGTCCTGTGAAGAACCAACGTACTGAAGAGGTTTCATAATAGAGCTGTCTATGTACTTCTCTATTTCATACTCCCAGTGGGCCACTAATGTAGAAGGGCATATAATCAAAGATGTCGGATCTTTCTCATCATTCTGTGCACGCGATTCAGCAATGTCACTTGCTACAATAGCAGATGCTTGGAGTGTCTTACCGAGCCCCATATCATCACACAAAATTCCATGTAACTTAAACCGCCTAAGGAATGCGAGCCAGTTGATCCCTTCTTGCTGATACCTGCAGCCAGTGAAACAATATTAAATAAGCATCCATAGGAAGATTGTCGGATTGCACATATGCATCAAGTATATTTCAGCATATGAGAAAACAAAATATTCAATCCTTATAAAATCTGTCTCTTTACACAAATTATGATATTAACATACTACTGTCTATTTAAGATTAAAAAAAAGGTATCATAAATCCAATGTTACGATGAGAAGAACTTCTATGCTAGATATGTACCTTCTTAATTCAACACTAAGATCAATGTTGAGCTTGAAATCATCAATTTGGGAGTTGTCAAGGAGCTGTTCCAGAAACTGCACATCTTCAGCACTGCTAGATAAGCGTTCACTTAGTCCACCGGGTAGCGAAGCACCCTTTGATAATGGCAGCAAAGGAACAAGAGCAGCAAAACTGTGAGTCACAGTCTGCCTAACAGAACCATCTGGGTCGCTCATACACTTCAGAAGTGGAACAACAAGGAAAGGAGAATAAGGAACCAATTCCACAGCCAAACCCTGAACAAGAAGGCTCAAAAGCATCCCAGCCCCTTGTCTTGCACAGACAGATGATAAATCAGACAACATTGGAATGACGTTCTCTATCACCAAAACCATCACATCATCAGCCAATGACTTTGCCATAGATGTGATGCACCTTGCAGCAGCTAGTCTAACAGCCACATGAGGATGACGAACACATCCAAGAATACAGGGAAGGAGACTTAGCAGTTGAGGCCTTAAGGACTCAGCCAAGTGAGGCGTAATTGAACGAACAACCTGAAAAAACCAGGAAAGACATCGAAACGTGAGCAGAACTAAGCTTGCTAACAGTAAAGGATTCAAAAAGATGTAGCATACTGGTCTGATACCAAAAGGTGATATAAGCCTAGGCAATATAGTAATTTTATACAAAGCACCCAAAACAGCTGATTCAAATTAACTCTAAATGGAACAAACCTGGATATTATTTATGAGCGACTGTGGGTCCTTATCCTCATACGATCTGCCCAGCTGTGCAATACTTGTATCGTCTTTCAGACCATCTTTGCTTTTTACAGGTTTAAGAAACTCGGTAAGGCAATCCCATAATTTGGGAAGTTTTTCAAACAATGACGGTCCAAATTTCTCACAGAGATGCTTAAAAGCTAACTCTGATCCACGTCGGCTAATAAAGCCCTCCATTTTTGACCTTTCTTCACTACCAGAAGCCGTATGACCCCTGGATCTATGACTGCCAAAACGTTTTCCAATTGACAGTAAATTCTGGTCCTCAACAACCTGCATTGAGTTAATTATTGCAGCTTGAGGTGTCTCACTAGCATCAGTGCACGTCAATGTGCAGAGATTCTTGGTTAGCTTGTCATTGGGGCCAGGCTTGCGGCCAACGCAGCTAAAAATGAGCTCGGCAAGTGCATCAGCAGCTTTATCTTGAAGTACTTCCTCCTGGATGATACAGAACTATCTGAGCATAAAGTTTAATGAAGAAAATATAAAATGATAACAAGAAAAGCTAAGTCATTGACCTGTTCTCTTTTTATGGCAGCCATTAAAGGTAAAATGACTGGGTTCAACTTGCTAGGCAAACCTGACATCCAGACTACAGCAGAAGCAACTAAAGAACAAACCGTCACATGCAAATTATTCTGCACAATAACATCAAGCAACAAAGCTTATGTAAATATTGCTAACAAACAATTAGGAAATTATAAATATCAAGCATTTTTCAAGTAAGATGAATGTGAAGACACGGTAATCTGAATACTGCATACCTGAACACATTTCAAGTAGCCTGATGTAGATAATAGACCTTGTTTTGCTGATTCTATGTTATTTAGGACAGTTTTTTCACTTTCTGAATGAAGATCCGATTCAGATGGTAACAAAAGCTTTGATGCAAAGTTGATAGCATCATCTACACTCAGCATATCAACATTAAGGTTTACGCCGCTAATACAATCTTTGAAAGCAGCACAGGAATCAATTGAGTGGATCAAATTATTAGCTTCATTGCGCATCTTTGTGTATGTCCTTGAAAGTTCAGAATATGGAAGCACAGAGTCTTTTGTAGGTAATGCTGGATCAGAACAGGTCAATAAGTCCAGCAGCCACTCTTTCACGGAAGATAAGAAAGCTAGCAATGCACCCACTGATACAGGATCTCTGCCCCTCAGATCTTTAAACCAAGAAACAATAACCATTGAAGCCACCTGGAACAACAAAAACGTGAATTTAAAAAGTAATTGAACACATGAACATACTTTACATGATTGAGACATCTCATACCTGTCTTTGAACTCCTGAGAGAGACATGAGATCATTTGCTAGCGGACTTAGAACAACTTGCCATGAGTCTACAGGCAACTTAGAGGCAAAAAGCCCAAGGGCCATTGATGTAAGAACTCGTGTATGAGTAACAGATTTGTCAGAATCAGCACCAACAATTATCTTAGAAACACTTGTGGGAACATCAAAATGTCTTTCATGGGAAGTACTTTCCCCTGTAGAACCAAACGAGATCATTCTTGTGTACTCATGCTCTAGCCCAGCAGATCTGATCTTTGCAGCAGCTCTTGAACGACTTCCTCGGGGAAGGGCAACTGGTAAAAACATTTTGGTAGAATCCAATGCTGAGCCAAATGGAGTGGTAGCAAGTTGTACCCAGTTACTAAAATATAGCTTCGCAGCAGATTCAAGGTCCTTCTCAGGGCACTACAATTATTGAGACAATTGTGTTTGTTAATGTCACTTTATGCTAGACCAGATTGTTAAGCTGATGTGCATTTAGTAAATAAGCAATATCCAAAAATAACCTGAAGTACAAGTTTCCAAGCCCGTTCAGAAGACTGAAGAATCTCATCATTTGACTCCAAAAGTAGGTTCTGGAAGACAACCTGCAGTGCATCACCTAATATTGATGTCGGCCAGAATTTAGATGGGGTAGTTCCAGATAAACTCCCAGTGTTGCCAACTTCAAGAAGCTTCTCCTGCAAGGAAAATGAAACTTCAGAGTTAACTAGGAAAGCCCAATAAGAGATACAGAAAACCCTGTAATGAGCACATGAATACTCATGACAATAACAAAACTGCAAGTTTTTATTGCTTGGTGCTGATTTGGTTAATTACAAGTTTGATAAATGCATGATACAGCAGCAGCACAATTACACCAACATGAATCCTAAAAAAAAACATACCAGTGTGCGTATGGCAGAACGCCGAACTGAAGTAATACTATGTCTCATAAAGGGCCACAGCCGGGGCATCAGTGTGGCTAGACCATAAGGGTTCTCACTAGAAGTCAATTTGTCTTCTTGCTCAGCAGTCTGAGTTGCTCTGTTTAGATCAAATTCTCCCCTTTCCCCTGAAGCTGCGGTGCCAAGCATCTTTGGGACCATCTCTGGCTGGGAATATATTTCTGCTAACAAGTTCATTACACTGAAAATGAAAAGAAAACTAGGACATCAGATAACAAAAGCATTTCCAGTGACATCGATAGAGTCCACTTAAAAGGAAGAAAATGGCAATAAAGAAGTACAAAAGACAAAATCCACAGGTGCAACAAGACTAAGGTAATAGGTGGCCAGTTTCAGAAGACATAAGAAAAAATCAGTTAAAAATAAATGGGCCAAGTGATCAGACCTGCGCACATTATTCAATCGTATACATTAGCCAGATGAGGGAAACAAAATTTAAGCATACCTGCTTGTAGACGGGCTTAGATCATCAAGGTCTAGCAATATATCCCATAGCAACATCACAATTGAATGCAGCATTTGATCATTTAGCCTAACTAAAGAGTCAGCAGCTGGGATTAGGGCTTCTGCAGCCACTGCTCGGACATCATCATCAGGATCCTCCAGACCAGCTTTACAAGCATGAATGACGTAGTCAAGCAAATCTTTAAGCATTTCCTGGTCAGGCAAGAAATAATACTGTTACATCGGCAAACTGGAAAAATTGTCTCCCGAAATATTTAGTTGGCAAAACGGCAACAAGGCAGCCACTCTGATATTATGTATCATTATCCATTAACAGTATTACAAGAACAGAATTACAGTGTTACATTATCAGTTCACTGAATCTTCATTAGCAATTACCTGGCGAACAGCAACTAAGTATTTAATGCCAAGGAGGCTCCCATGACGAACTTCCCACTCTTGCCTGCGCTGAAAGAACAAAGAACAGAGAGACAGAGAGAGATGGTGACGGTGAATATGCATTGTTTTGAAATTTGAGAGGATGAGACAAATGACTATTACAACACACCTGCATTTGCAGCAAGATATTCAGTGTATGACATACTAAAGAAGGGTGCATGTACTTCAGCACAGCACCAAGTGCTTGAGCACAAGTTTCACGAACTGGGGCAACCACTTGATCTGATACATAATCACCAAAGCTGAAAACAGAACAAGATAGGAAGAAATAAGGCTAAAGACAACAAAGCATATATGTTGATCATATATCTGGAAGTCCAGAGAAGCATACCGATCCAGTGAAAGTACACAAAGGAAGCGAATTGCACAATCCTGAAGAAATTCCCAGTTCTTCATATATGAGTATTTGGCTAATTTCATCAGTTTCATGAATTTTGAATTTTCTGGAGCATGCATATGAGAACTTGGATTTGAAATGGAGTTGAGTTTTTCATGTACTGGTTTACATGATGAATCCCCTTTACAGGGGTCAGTTGAGTCATCAACACAGAACTCAGGCTCTACTTTTACATGAGCAGAACTTAGTTCACCAGTTGATACTATAGGCACATTGCTCAGATCTGCCTCTGTTTTTGAATAACCACCATTAACGATCTCCTTATCATAGTCCATATACATAAATTCAGAAGGATTTGCCTCTTTCTTATGCCTCTTCGATGCTGGTTCGAGGTGTTCCACATGAACATCTTCATTTAGATCAATACCATGCGCCCTTTTGAGAGAATCAAAGTTGGTTTTACCATCCAAAATAGAAGAAGGCAGGCTCAGATCAGGAAAATATACTCCAGCACAAGCACCTTGATGTGTCAAAATTTCCCTTAAAGCCATAATGGTGCCATGGCGAACTTCCCAAACTAAAATGCAACGCGAAGTTAAAATATTGTAAGCAAAAGACAAAGTGAGACATATTCAGAGATCAGATGAGCTTACTAGGGTCAAACATATCATGAATAAGCTGATCCACAAATTGTTGAAAAGGCCATCTCCCATTTTCACTGTACTCCAGATTGTCTTCATCCATAGTTATATCAGATGCATCCTGAAACATGGTAATGGAAATGACTAAATAACCCATCAAAGAATGCTCTGGCCGAACTAATATGAATTCCAGAACAAAACAACAGCCACAACATTCTAGTGCGAGTGGTAGCACACCCACCCATGCACCAGCACAGTGCCACATGAGTAGACATAGCCGTGCTAGCAATGGCATAAAGAGAAATTAAGAACTATAAGAGTTGAGCAGAAAATAGCTCCACTGAGCCCTCAGATTAGTCAGGAATCTATTTTACATTAAATATGATGTATCACAAACATAACTCATATTCAAACAAACACTTCAGGAAATCCGAAGATCTTATAGACAAAATGGCATGACTGATAATTCATACATTTTGGGCACCAATTTGGTCAGAAGTAGCTCCATTGGATGGTGCAGAACTTTTTAGTGTAACCTCATCCTCCTCAGATACAGTCTTTGTATGATCTTTTGCACTACTTTTTGCTTTGCGCTTCAGCATATTGAGCTCCCTGGCACTTAATCGCCTAGAGCGAAAGTTAGGCTGCTTGTGATACCTAGGAACCATGGTGGAAACCAATTGCTGAATATTACGACCTGTATTGGATGAATGGAATCCATTATTCTGTACATGTGAACCCCAATAATTTTTTTGGGCAAGAAGATCCTCGTCTTTGATAACATCATTGACATCCATAAACTGCTCACATACATCCAGTCCTGCACTAGAACAAAAACAAAAACAAAAATAGCTGCGTAAGCATTGCAAACACTAATGTATATGCAAAGTATATGTCCTCATACACATCATCAAGACAAGATGGAAGCAGCACAGTGCCACGTAGTATTTCATATTGACTATAGTAGTACTACTCCAAGATTTGAAGTGGCATGAAGTGGCATAGGGAAACTAGCTTATCCACTGCCTCTTTTTAAGCAGTATTTCAATGTTTTTAAACCCCAGCCATGTCTCCATATCTCAGATGAAATCCAACAGATGTAAGCAGTGTTGAAGAAACTCACTTGAAACTTCAGCTGCTAGATTTCTAGCAATCCCTAATGTGTATATTCAAACGTGATTGCAGTGCACTCCCTGCATTTTATAGTATAGAACCTCCTCTAGATTCGCTTTTTTAAAAAAAATAGACCCAACAAAATCTAGCTAGAGCTAAATATGTCTTGCCCCTTCTAAAGGTATTGTAGCTAAGCCAACCTTCTATTAAATTGGGTAGGCATGTGTTAATAGAGGAATCAATACATACATTTAAATGTGAAATTCAGATCACTATCAACTGCAAAAAAGCTACTCGGTCTTTTAAGCAACAGATCAACAAATGTAATTTAAACTCTGGGGATTCAGAAAAACCATAATGTGGAACATGGTCAAAATCATGAGGTTGACTATTGACCTTGCTAAAGTAAGGAAAAACTAACCTAAACGGCGCCGAAGATTTTTCTTTTGGCGAGCTAGGCGCTCTGCTGGATTCTTGCCATTGTCATTTGCAATGTCGTATTCCTAGCAGTCAAATACAAGCAAATCCGTTAGCAAAATTCACAGATTACAGTAACAAAAAAAGACAAGATTTGAAATGGAACAGTCAGTTTTATCCTTACAAGCAATTGTAATAAAATGCATGTTGATACAGACCAAGTGAGGAAATTTGAGCTTCTCTTGTGTGATATTTTCTTATTATGATGAGCTGCATGTTGTCACATTTATCCATCGCCCACTCATTTTTTTTCATTAAAAATACCAGTAAATAACTGTACAACCCAATGAGAATGCTGGGAAAGAGATAAAATCTATTTCAGCATTTAATGTCTGCTATCCATTTACAACATTATGGGAAATGAATAATCAAAAGTGTTGATACATTAGTTAAGAATGTATTGAGGGTGTATATGGTGTATAGCCCGCCATAAGGAAATGTGAATTAGATCTTAAAAAAGCTGGGTCCTTAAAGAAACTCGAAGCTACTTTAAATCTTTAATCTACTCATTAAATCTTGAGAGTAAAAAATATTGGTACAAAGAATACACCTGTCCACCCGATGCCAATAACGGAGATCCAAATTCCAATACCCTGTTTATGTCGAAGCTGCAAGTATGAATAGAAATGAAACAGCATTAGTGAGGACACAAAGGAAAAATAAAAGTGGGGAAGTCTACTGAACATTAAAGGTTAAATCCAGCAAAACCTTCCAAAAGCAAGATCAGACGTTGCTGCAGTATCAGTGCGTGGCAATGAACCAGCATCATCACTTCCATCAGACAACCCAGAAGCATGTTTTTCTGCTTCCACAGAAGCACATAGGTCCTTTAATGATGTGTGTTTCACATTCTCTGCTATCGCACCAATAGCATGGGCTGCTGCAACCCTTGTGTCCCAATTTTTACTACGAGTGTATTGAGAAACCTAAAGTAAACACACAACAACATGAAGTTCAGCCAAATAATGTGTGGAACACATACAAAGAAAATCACTGATTCACGGCAGAATATCAACAGCAGATATCACTTTGCAGAGTGTTTATATCATAGATATAGTACAGCAAGCAGTATTGACTTCCTAGACAGACTACCTCAAATACATGAGATGACATCACGTATCAACAGTGTTTAAAGTGCATTTATGCGTACTGTATTGTTATACAGTGCAGGGTGTTTCGTGCAAAAGTACATCATGAACATTAAGTTTTTAGATATAGTCAATTTGGAAGCTTCATTGCTTTTCAAGGCAAATAGCATCAGAGCATGATAGCTCTTGGTCACAATGCTAGCCACCACTGAGAGGCTGCATGGGGGCCTCCGCTGACCCAAGCACCTTCTCCTTCTTTCTCACAGCACTGTTTATGAGTTTGAAGAGGGGGGGCGGGGGGGGGGGGGGGGGGGGGGGGAATTTGTGTAAATGCCCCTCACGTATGTTCAGCCATTTGGGATCATTTTGTAATAAACATGAATGAAAGAAAAAGAAAGATACGGGTGACATTACTGGAGCTATTGACTCTTTAAACAACAGAAAATTCAAACAGAAAATACACAAATCATACAGTTCTCATTGCTATTTAATCAGTCAACTTATACAGAATTGCAAACATAGCAGAAGTGCATAACAAGAGAACAGCTTGGCGCATTTTTTTACTATCATACAGCTGAGTTTAAGCAGCTGAGGTGGTTGGGTATTCTAGCAAATCTATACATCGGATCTTACACAGCACAACACATTTTTTAACACTAAGGTTCCATGTTTGGAGAGCTGAAAAATTGGCAACATCCAGGCCACCTCTGTACCTTTTTGAGCAACGCATTTAACTCCTGGGGATGGGACTTGGCAATTTCTCCAATTTGGCGTGCAGCCGCAAACCTTGTCGCTTGTGTCGAACCAGCTGGGTCATGTTAAAGAAATTTCACATGGACAGAGATAAGCCGACAGAGAAACCTGAATGACTCCCCTAGACGGTTATTTTAGCGACTTACCATAGAGATATCGAGTTGGTATATTTTAGCATGGTTAGTTGCATATTTCACCAAGCAAAGGTGCAGGTTATTTAAATTTTTCGAGAAGCAGTACAAGCTAGCAGTTATAATAACATCTACTCATTTGCGAACTGTAAGCTTATTTTAAATATACTAGCAAAAAGCTATAGCAAAATCACATACGAAATATTCTCTGAAGAGCAGATGGTAAACAGATGAAAGGATACTGTCTAGTAATGTGAGGAGGCGGTGAAGACGGGACGAATTCTGGGCCATAAATGATGCAGACCGGCAGACGTGTCATCCGAGGAAGTATACTCAGGGAAGGTATACTTCACCACCTTTAGTCAGCAGTTAGTAGGTAAATTACACCAGCTCTGCGAAAGGAGGAGGCACAGATAGGAAAAGAAAAAACAACATTAAGCTCGCTGCAATAACAGAATACGTAACATGGTGAAAACGAAATGAATAAATCCCTCCCTCCCAAGGGAAAAAAACCCCCCAAAAATAAGATAGAAGGCGGAAGCGACATGCATGGGGCAGGACCAGGCGGAGCTGCAAAGGCTCGAAACTAATCCGCCCGTGAGGCGCTCGTCCGAACAACGAGGCCGGTTGCAAGTTGGATTTCAAATCTAGTAATCAAATCAGCGCCGCATGGAACCGCACGAGGGCAGGGGGGTGAGAGACGGACCTGAGAGGAGCGAAGGAGAGAGGCGCCCAGTGGAGGCGCGGGTGCGGCGGCGCCGGGCGACGAGCGGCGGGAGAAGGGGATCGCGGGGAGGGGTGGAGGAGGGCGGAGGGGGGAGCCCTCGCGGGGGAGGGGCGCGTGGGGTCGGGGGTGGCTAGCGGAGCCCAATCCGCGCACGCGCGCGCCCAGCCGGGGGAGCCCCGGGTCGGGGTCTCGGTGGCCTGGCTTCTCGGCCAGGTGGTCGAGTCGAGTCGGGGGCTGGGGGGGCTCGGGCTGCCTATGGCTCTGGCTCTTGGGAGGTCGTGGCCAGGCCGCCTGGGTGTTATTATATAGGCTTTTGCGTTGGATTTTTCCTTCCTTGACGATCGGGTGGGTGAAAATGGGCTAACCCGTATGCACATTTGGGCTTCCAATGGGCCTGAAAAAAGGCGCAGGTTGGTGCTTTGTTTCCCCCGATCAGGAACGAACGAACGAAGAGCGAGCTACGCTCGGGTGGCTGCTGGCGGGCGAGGGTGTTGGCCCAGCCCGGCTGGGTTGGATCCTGACCAGGGTACACACGTACCTCCCCATCTCTTTCATAAGCATGTGTATGGACATGGTATAAGTGTAGAGTGCGTAGATCGTGTGCGTCCTTATTATACCCTTTCAAAAAAAATGGAACGGACAAATGGTTATGGTAGCGAATGCGGGGGACCATGCCGTGAGATCCACCAGTTGCTCAGCTCTGAAAAGTATGCAAAGTTGTTTCGGAAAAAGAAAAGAGAAGTTTGCAAAATTTAGAGGAAAAATTGCAAATTCATGAATGAACTATGAAAAGATTGGTAAAAGTGGAGGGAATGTAACGACGTAATTGTAATTAACTTGCCGAGCATTGCATCATCAACGTCATTGTTCGCTAGTATAAATTTTTTGTGCTTGTTGGAAAGCTTTTGCATTTTAATTTGAATTATTTGAATAGAGTGAAAATACATGACTTGTGAAGAAACTTTCCTTTTCCAATAGGATATATGTTCAGACATAGCTTGGTAAAATACTTCTTCCTCAAATATGAATTTAGGTGATTTTTCCCGAATTTTAGGAATCCATCTTAAAGTCAAACGGCTCAGCCAAAAACCAAAAAATAGCATTCCAGCAAGAATTTTCATTTCAAATATACCATAGCTTTTCTTCCCAAATCAAGCAAAATGGGTTGCTCTTGATTTCTTGTATCAACATAATTTTTGCTAGAATTTTTGGAGCCTTGGAAGATCAAGTTTGAAGTATAAAGCTAAGAGAGAAATTTCTGTACAGAACATCGATGTTACGTGATTTTGTGCGGACTATCCGCCCCTCCCTCGCGGACCGTCCGCAAGAAGCACACCTGTGCGTATCATGCGCACGGAGCAGCTGTGCCATGCGCCCCCGCTGGTCCCCACCGACCTCCACCTCACCCCTGCACAACACCCCCCCTACTGGTCCCTCTCATACACAGAAGCCCCTCTTCCTCCATGCTTCTTTCCCTACCAAATCCACCACCACCCTCGCCGGAGTTTGCCGGAGGACCACCGGAGGATGTCGCCGACGAGCTTTTCCACCACCTTGTCCAACTCTTCCGCGCTGGAGACCAAGGAGAAGGCCATCCCCAAGCATCTTCTTCCATCTCCTTCATCTCCTCCAAGCTCAAGGTGAAGGACGAGCTCAAGCTTCCCCAACGCCACCCTACGCCAACCTGCAGCCCCTCACCGGAGTCGTGCTCGTTGCCGGTGAGCCATCTCCATCCTCAATCCACCTCCATTGTTCTAGGATTTGAGCTCTTGGTTTTCCTGAGCAAAGCACCATTGATGGCCTAGATCTTCTAAACCTTGATGCATGTCAAATCCATCACTTGGAACAAACTCTAGACACTCCTAGGAACCCATAGAAACAAACCGCACCCCAAACTGACACCGTAGTCGCCACCGGCGAAGTCGCCGCCGAGCCACGACGGCAACGCGGACGATCCACTCAACACCCACGGACAGTCCTCCCCTTGTACGCCAAATCCACACAGAATCTGTCCGTTTTTGCTACTTGACCCGTCTCTGTATGGCGGACAATCTGCCATTTGACACGCCATTTGACACCGGAGGGTCCGCAATTCATTTCCAAAGTTGACACAGACCTGGTGCGTTTCTGGAGACCATCCTGCACTTGACAAGCAGACGGTCCACCCCCTATTAGCGGTGCGTTTTTGGAGACCATCCCGCACTTGACCGGTGGATGGTCCGCACCCTATTAGCGGATGGTCTGCAGGTACACACCTAACCCAGTCAATCATGTTTGTTTGAATGCATAAACATGTACCATCTTGTATAATTTATATAATGAATATAGCTCGGAAGAATGCAAAAAAATATTTTGTTAGTTTCGTAATGATGTCAAGTATTTTTTAAAAATATGTTTGCTCATAAAATAATTAATAATTATCTAATTTAATTATATGAGTGTTTATCTTGTTAATTGCATGGTTAATTCTCTATTAGTCCAAAAATTATGAAACTAATTTTGCTAGTTGTTAGTATTATTTGTGCGTAGATTGGTACAGGTTTAGATATGTTTGAACCTAGTTAATTAGTAAAATGCATAATAATCTCTTATGTGCTTCTAAAATTATGAATCCAACTTTGTTAGCTTCTTTGAACCTTCAACTACTATTTAGATCATACACTTACATAGTTTATGATGTGTTGAATTATAAGTTTTCTTAGCTTGCTAAATACATGATCAATTATATAGAGATGTTTTTAATATCATTAATCCAATCTTGTTAGTCACCTAAGGCCATGATATGTTATTTCTATTGTTACTTTAAATGTATGCTTGTTATAAAACTAGTTTGGTTGCAAAATACTTAGGTAAACAATTGTGCTCATGTGACCTATAAGCTTCTTTTTTTTGTTGAAAATAAATGTGCTATGCTTCTTATGTTTAGAAACCTCATTGATATAACTTATAATAATGCTTCTTATGTTTAGAAAACTCATTGATATAACTTAAAATAATGATGCTTGTCTTAATTAAGTACAAAGCTAGATTCTCATTTAGAAAGTGATACTCTACTCTTAGTTAAGATGTGATATGCTAGTTATGCATCAATTCATGAATTATCTAAGGTTGTTATTAACTAGTGTTACTAGCTAGCTAGCTTGCTTGAGCATGCTCATCTATTTATGTCGTAACAATTTAATTATGTTATAGTTCATATGATAACTAAAAGTAGCACACCTATAGTGTTAATAACCTTCTCATAGTACAACTTGTCTTAGAATGTATGTGCGCGTATGAGTTATTGTTTTGGTGCATTCTCTCTATAGAGAATGTTATGCTTGTGTGCTTTATTTCTAATCCTTGATTGCTTGCTTAATAACCTCAAACCATGTTAGCCTTTACCTCTCATGAGTCATTGCATCTCATATGCATATATATTCATGTCATCCTTTCTAATTCATGCATTCATCTAATCTCGTAGATGACGTTCCGGAGTGTTGCGTTCTTGGAGCACCAATCTTAGGCAGGCACCTATGTATCTCAACTCTATTTTTAAATGTGAAATGCTATTATTTATTAATGGTTGTGCATGGGCTTAGCTCTATATAGACATATGCAATGAGTAGAACCACATGTCAACTCTTGGAATTAGCTCAATTTATTTAGTGAAAGTATGGATGCTAGAAATCTCGATATAATTGCTTAGCCATGCTTAGTTCTCAGTAGAAGTCGAGAGGTGGTAAGGTCACCACCACTCGCGAGAATTTGGATGTTTGCTTAATTATACTTGAGTTGTTGAGTAAGTATAAAAGATGAGCAACATGAATGATGATTCAAGACTTGAGCAAGTGTGCTAGGGCCATGTTGGGAGTGGAAGCCAAGTGGCATAGGCTTGCTTGAGTTGATTAAGGCCCGACGCTTCATCGCTTTGGGACTTGAGCACTATTTCGTACAAACCATATGCTTAATATGGGAATGGCAAGCCAAGTAACATAAATCGCACCTTGCCTTGACCGGATTCGGTGCAGGATGGGATGAGGTGTGATCGGCTGTGTCCGGTGCATCTATACATTTCCGACCGTTTGTTCATAGCCGAGTGTGGGTATGTGAACAGCCGGGGCATGAATCAACACTTATCCTAGGCCAAGGGTACGGTCGTTGATCTTGCGTCTCGTGTGGGAAAAGTTGTACACCCCTACAGGGTATTAATCTATTGCAATAGCCGCGCTCCCGGTCAAAGAGCACGCTCTTGTAACTTCGACTTTGGATGTAGACTTAACGTGAAGAGCTTATGGAAGATTGAGCTCATGACTAGGTGATCACCTTTACTTATTCCAATTACTTGATGCTTGACTTAGAGATTATAGAATGTCATGTCTTTTGCTTATTCACTTGATAAATTATGCTTACATTTTTATGGTTTAATGATAAAACTTGACAAGCCTCGTGCATCCACCAAATGTATAGTATTATGGATAAGTCCTGCAAGTACGCAATGTACTTACGGTGCTGCCATTAAGTTGTTTTGCAGATTTCCTTCTTGGGAGTGATTGCCACATTCATTGAATGGTGGATGTTGCTCTAAGCTTGTGCAAGTGGTGTCTTATGGGCAAAGACATCATTGTTGCACCTTATTACTTAATATCTTCCCGCTGCATTTTAACTCTTAATCTAAGAAAAACATGATAGGATAGCCACTGGACCTAAGCTACATCTAAGTTGAATAAGAACCTCCCTTTTAATCGATGAAAACTCTCATGTTCTAGTTGTTTATATGTTGTAGTTATAATTTCTGAATTTTTGTAAGATGATCAAGACTTGTAAACAAGGTTTAAAATTTGCTCCTTGTGATGGTTGCCATGATGTAAAAACGGTACGCGCGTTGTTCCTTGCGATGCTCGTGATCACGACAGGGACTACCGGGATTATTTCAACTAAGTCGGGTCGATCAATAAATGATAATCCAATTTAGTTGAGATAATTTGTGCGGTTGCTTACATGAAAATCACAAGCTCGTAATAACGTTGCAAAAATAAGGGGGAAATCACATGATTGGGTGGAAGAATGCACCCTGTGGATTGGAATCGAGCGAGAATCACGAAGAGGGCTTTCCAATCTCACTGCGGTCGGATTACGTTAGAAAACCACCAAGCAAACAGCACCCAATGCAGTCCCACCACGACATTCCATGATCAAACACCATTACCATTCCAATTCCATTACTGCTACATAACCTGATCAGGGCGGGATTTATCGATGTCACAGCAGCAGCAGCAGCTACCAGTATCAAAGAACAATGCAAAGATGAGCTTGCATTGCACAGAATGCATTGCGCGACAGAATGATACTACAAAAGAATCGCTCGACAAGATGGTCCCGCATGCCAACGCGCATGTTATCTACAACCAGGTCCCTGCCTGCTACAAATGATATCGGCAACTTGTCTTCAGGTTGCCCTGCCGAGCACCACCACCACCAGCATATACTGTTTGGGACTAGAATGCAGCTCTCTTATTTCAGCAGATGCTAAAATCCTTGCTGCCTTCCTCATGCTAATCACCCATCACATTATGCCAGACAACCTGCTGATTTGGTCAGTCTACAAAATGCCAGCCGTGCTCTCCTCTCAGTACCACTATGACCCAATACCCGCAACTCCCTCCGCGTTCACTGCAGCTTCTTGTGCTGCAGCCGCTGTACCCGCAACTCCCTTGGCTTTGGCAGCTGCTTCTTGTGCTGCCGCCGCTGCTGCAGCAGCAGCAGCTGCGGCCGGTGACTGGGGGGAAGGTGGGGCCACAGGCGTCTTCTTCGGCACCTTAGCAACCTTCTTCTGCTTATTGTCACTATTCTTTACCTGTGCTAATAGTTTCTTTATCTGGGCTCCAGAGAGCGTTTCATGCTCAAGAAGGGCGTTTGCTAGCGCATGAAGCTCCTTATCATGTTCTGTCAAAATCGTCTTTGCATTGTTGTATGCCCTCTCCAGAATATCCTTCACCTCCCTATCAATCATGCCTCTTGTTTGGGCACTCATACTACCATTGTCATCACTGTAGGAAACAAGACCCACCCGCTCACTCATACCATACTTCGTGACCATGGCTCTTGCCAGCCGAGTCGCTTGCCTTAGGTCAGATGAGGCACCAGAGGTTACCTCGCTTTCCCCAAATATAAGCTCCTCGGCCACCCTTCCTCCCATGCACACATCCAATCTTGCCAGCATCTGCTTTCTCGAAACACTATGCTGATCCTTCTCCGGCAGCTGTGTAACCATGCCAAGAGCCATTCCCCTTGGAACTATTGTAGCCTTGTGAACAGGGTTAGCACCATCTGTGTGAATAGCAACAAGGGCATGCCCACCCTCATGATACGCAGTCATTTTCCTGCACTCTTGAGATATCACTGCTGATTTGCGCTCGCTGCCCATCATGATCCTGTCCTTGGCAAATTCAAGGTCCTGCATTGTGACAGCTTTTGCCCCATCCATAGCAGCCTTCAGAGCAGCTACATTGACCAAGTTCGCAAGGTCTGCACCTGAGAATCCAGGTGTTCCCCTTGCAATGATCATCAGATCCACATCATCTGCTTTTAAGACCTGAAATTCAGGGAGGAATTCTCAGGTGAGCTTTTCCAAACAAGAGAACCCATCAATCGTTAACCAGAAAAGGTTTGAAATATACGATTATGGATTTACCTTTGACATATGAGTTTCCAGGATCTGCCGCCGGCCCTCAACATCTGGATTAGGAACCACAATATGACGGTCAAAGCGCCCAGGCCTGACAAGTGCTTTATCTAGTGACTGAGGGAAGTTAGTTGCTGCAATTACAATTATCCCGTCATTCTGCTTAAAGCCATCCAGCTCAACAAGCAGCTGATTCAATGTCATCTTCATATACTGTTGATCCTTGGGATTTCTGCTCCCACCAATCGCGTCGATTTCATCAATGAAAATTATACATGGAGATCGCTTCTTAGCTGCATTGAACAGGTCCCTCACTCTTCGAGCCCCAACACCCACAAACATCTCCTCGAATTCACTACCACTGCATGAGAAGAAAGGAACACCAGCTTCCCCAGCTATAGCCCTCGCCAACATGGTTTTTCCCGTTCCAGGTGGCCCTACCAGCAAAACACCTTTAGGAAGCTTTCCACCAAGGCGTGTAAAACGCTGGAAGACCATGAGAGGTGCTTGTAAGTATCAAATATTGGAACATAGATATACAGCACAAAATGGAGCAATTTGACACATCTTTTATAAGCGCAAATTCTAGATTACAAACTCATCCTTAAGAAAGGTAAGGAGCAAAGCAGTAGTCCATTTAACAATGCATGAGATTAAAACAACTACGGATGTAGAGCGTCAGAAAGGTTTATGATGAGTTCCAGAAGCCTGAAAGTGAAGTCAAACAATGAGCTCACAAAGGGTTGCTACAACTGGATGGAGGGTGTGATTTCTTCTAAGGTTGACAAAGGAAATCCAAAAAAATTGAGGCATAAAGAATAATTAGAATACTAATAGACCAGGTTATTTGGCCTTCACGGTGCTGGAAGTTCAGTACAATACAATGCTTTAGTCCTAATAACCATATTGGGCTAGATATAATGGTTATTTAGTTGTTTTATGATTTTATCTAATAATAGATAAATGGAAATACCAGAACAATACTACTTCACCTTGGGATCTCGTAGGTAGTGAACAATTTCCTCAAGTTCAGCTTTAGCCTCGTCAACTCCCTTGACATCACTGAACTTAGTGGTCGAATTCGTGCTCGGCTGAACCTCTTCGTTCAAACCAAGGCCTGTATATAACCCAAGTTTCAATAAGAATTACTGTTGAAATTGATTCAAGACCAACAGATAGTCATCTGACTCCAAGATAACAAACCTTTACTAATTCCTTTGTCTTCAATGAGAGCTCCAATGCCAGAGATTACAATGAAAGTAAGTGCAATACTTCGGAAGGTTTTCCAAAGTTGCTCCTTAAATTGACCAGTTTCTGCGGTAACCATGTGAATAGGTGCATTCGCGGTACCAAGAGCTCCATCTTTAGTCTGTCTACCAACACTCGCAAATGCAGCAAGACCAGTACGTCTTTCTCCCTCTGTTGCTGAACTAGCTAATCCTGCATAGAAAACTTCATATGATGATCCATGCACAAAAAATCATGCAATAATATGGCATATATGTAGGGGAAATCTATGGAAGTAACAGAACAAAATGCATAGTAAGGGCATCATGACTATAGTTCAAATTGAACAATAAAAACGAAGTAATTATATACGAAATGTCCTAGATCAAGATTGAGATATATCAGGGGGGAGAAAGTATTTAACTAAAATTTCCACAAAACCAGGGTCCAGAAAATGATGCAATGAAACAAGGGGTTTTTCAAATAACGATTGAATGTTCATATGACGGCCAAAACAGTAGAGAAGATACCTCTCTGCATTGTTTTAAGCAGGGGACTATCCTCCAGCCTGTCAAGACTGACAAGAGCTTTTATATACTCAGAAAGAGCTGAAGAGTTGGAATGCAATGAAGGGTGCCTTTCAAAGATTTGTACAACTCTTTCTGGATCGCTTCTATAAATCTCTTTAAGCAGAGAAGCTTCACTCCGTGAGTCAAAGTCTCGTATCCAGCGTGGAAAGCTACTGGCATAGCTTGAGTGGTACCTCTCGTGCAAATTTCTAAGCGTGCTGCCTGCATTAAGCCCCAACACGAGTCAGAAAAAAACAACATGGGGAAAGAGCAACGAAACCACATGGGAGTACATGATAAGTGGACAATTACTAAAATAGCACATGTCTAGTCCAGGGATATGAAATGTCGGAACACGACAAAAGCAGGCACCAGGTGGCACTGAAGACACTGATTTACACTGTGAATCCAAGGCATAGGTAACACGGAGAATTCAGCAAGCATACCTGCGCCGGTATCGCTTCTGGGTGCCCTGAAAGGAAAGGAAGCCTGTAGCTGACTGCAGATGGCATTTGCTGACCGATGCCTTGCAACCTGTCACGAAGACATAGGGCACCGAAAAGATGGCGTAAGTTAGGTTGAGCACGTGTGCCAATCGGGAGGCAAGCCGAAATGAATGGCCAAAAGGATAAATCCCCCATTGCAAGCATCACGCCACGATATTGCTAATGTTTAACTGTTGCAATTTCAGCTTCCTCGGACATTAAGGGTGTTACCACAAACTCATAGCAAAGATTCGTCGTTACAGTAGATCGGATCGAAGCCTTGTTTTCGTTTTGGTTGAAAAAAGCGTATTTGAGAGCAGGGCAGGGCTGCGAAACACGATGGAGAATCCCCCTCCTAAACCCTAGTTTGTGATGAAAGACGCGCAATCTCCCTAGGTGGGTGTCCCGAGACTAACGCGCAGCGCGTCCCCGTCCCACGACGCATCCATCCAATCCAATCGAGGAGGGCCCCGAACCTCGGTGACGGAAGAATCGGAGGACCGGGGGATGAGAAAATCAAAACCTTGGTTGCTGCGCGAGCCGGGGGAGGAGGAAAGACCAGAGAGAGAAAGAAACCTTGGATATGGAGAGCCGCCATGCCATCGGGGACGGAGGAAGTGGTGAGCGGCGAGGAGATCCCGGGGAGGCGCCGCGATGGAGGACGACGAGCGGAGGCGGGCGGGGGGCGAGTGATCGGAGTGAGTCCAAGGACCAAGGGGGCGGTTTTCTTCTTTCCCTCTCCAGCCAGTCAGGTTCCAGGAGGAGACAACAGACCAGGCAGGCGCCGTGGGTTTGCTGAATAGGCTGGGCCTTAGGATTTGCATGTGGGCTGGCCCACTTTACGTTTCGGGCCTCTGTCTGTCTACTCAGAAGGAAAGTTAAGGAGACGGCCCAACCGCTTCCCCTACGGGTGTGGCGTCGCCGCGTCGGATGCCGTCTCCCCGTAGTCCGTCGTCTCCGTCGACGCCGTCGTTGGTCGCTTGGGGATTTCGTTGCAGTTGCAGTTGCATTCCATAGCCCGTTTGACGCGGCAGTTATGTTGTACAAAGTGCAAACCCATCTCTCTCTTTCTTCACTCGCTTTTGAGTCGCTCGTCAGTGGATGCATCGATACATCACCGTGTAACGAGTCGGGTCAGTCAGTGAGTCAGAGATTAACTTGGCTGCAAGTTTCAGTCGCTTCAATTTTTATGGCTCGGTCGGCCGACCAAAAAGACCGACCGAGAATGCACGCATGGTACGCGGCTGTTCTGTTGGGGAACTTGCATGCGCTACCTTCTCTGCGTGTACTGTACACAAACACAGCTATCAACCAACCAGAACCCCGCCAAATGATCAAACAGCTACAAACTTATACCTAAAAGACAGAGAATAAAGCAATGCATAATTTAAGCTTCCGAGGCCAGTGAACTAAGATATTCTAGTACGTAAAATCTGTCGGTATAAATCCTTAAGATATTAGTTATATATGTGATTAATATAAGATAAATTTGCACTGATTTTCTGAAAAAGAAAACATTGAACAAACGAGAAGTTTTACATGAACTGTGACATGTTAGCACCATATTACTTTACGAAATATGAAATATAACTATGTCGATATCCTGTAGAACAATAAAAACACGAGCAATTTCGTTTCATGAATGAATAATATACGTAGCCATTGATTGCACCCAAATATTGATCCTGCATAACATGCACATGCGCTCGCGCACACACATTTTATAGGTAGGTTTCCTAGCCAGGCATCAACTTGCCATTTCGTGGGCCCAAGTGTTCTACACTATATAAAAAAAAAAGGATTTGTAAGCTGGCCCGTTTTTTTAGAGGTGGGTAAAATTGCCACCGCACCTACAATACCGGGTCGTTACTGTAGCATACGGTCCGCCTCTGGAGAACCATTTGTAGGGGCGGACCACGTGATGACCCGCCCCTAGAAATGGGGGCGATTTCCAGGGGCGGGCGGTGGGGTGACCCGCCCCTGGAAATAGACCCCATTTCCAGGTGCGACCCGCTCCTAAAAATTATTTCCATGGGCAGGTGATGACGTGGCCCGCCCCTAGAAATGGGTACAATCCTTGATGCATGAATACGTCATGGACAACCTCAACAAAATACTTGGCATAGTGCTTTACTGCCTTCTTGAATGTGACTATGGCAGGAAACAAGCTCACAAAAATATAAACCGTAGCTCACAAAAATAAGTGTCATATATAAATCAACAGATAAGTCATGTCACAACTCAACATCACCACAACCAAAAGATAGATCCCACACAACATATAAGACATGCCACATTATATATGAAGATTATAGATCACAACTCAACATAACCAAATGATAAAATCCACACAACAGAAATAGAACCAAGATTCATTGACAAATAGCACTACTACACTATCCATTTCTTCACTTAGCATTAGCTACTCCTGAGGCAAAGATCCAAGCATAACACCTACAATCAAGTTCACAATAGCAGTAATGGCAGCCATGTTGCATCCACCCCAGCAGCCTTATTTTTCTTGGCCACATCAGCCATATTTTTCTTCCCCAGAAGATGCTTTAACTCTCACACTTCCAACTTATTTCATTAACATGCCCAGATTCCGCGCTTATGACAATCAACGAGGGGGAGTGGTACGAACCGGTTGCGGCTTGGTACCGACGATGGGCAGCTGCTCCACATGACCTTCACTTGCTTGTTCTTGATGGATGTCGAGGAGCTAGAGGATGATGAGAAGGTCAACAGCTTGCCTTGCCTCCCTTGTGTTCCTCTGCGGCGGCGGAAGCTGTGGTGGTGTGGCGGCGGTGGCGGCGGTGGAAGCTTGGCGTCATGCCAGTGCGGAAGGAGGCGCCACGGCGGCAACCCGAGCGTGGAAGGAGGTGCCGCGAATGGAAGGCGCCGCGGGAGGAGGGGAGGAGGTGCGGTGCTGCGACACGGCGGTGGAGGCGCTGCGGCGGCGTAGTCCACGAGGGAGTAGAGCGGCGCTGGAGCAAGGGCGGAAGAAGGGGTCGGGGAAATTTTCACAGTCTGACAGCGTCCCGCGGGCTCCTCCAAAAATTTGGCTAAGTAACCGTGGGCGCCACCATATATAGGGTGCCATTAGCAGGATTTCCAGGGGCGGGTGATGCCATCACCCACACCTGAAAATCATTTCTCCATTTTTGTTTTTGTTCTAAAATGTATTCTAGAGCTATTAAATGATAAAAGTTGTCACCTGCAAAGTTTAATGTCTCGTTGAGCTCTATAATTTAGATATAAAGCTTATATTCATTCAAGATGAAATAAAAAGGTTTGTATTCAAAAAATATCCACTAAACACATTCGCATGTACTCACACATATACTTATACATTAACATTTAGTCACCCATACGATGAATGAATAAGTAAATGTGAATGTATGAGTATATATTAATGCATATGACTAAATGTTAATGTATAAGTATATATAAATGTATGAGTACATCTGAATGTGCTTAGGGGATGCATTTTTTTAATACAAACCTTTTCATTTTATCTCGGATGAATACTAACTTTACATCAAAATTGTAGTGCTCAACGAGAACTTTGTAGTTGACAACTTTTTACATTTAAGATCATTTAATAGCTCCAAAATACATTTTAGAAAAAAAAACAAAAATGGAGAAAGGATTTCCAGGTGCGGGTGATGGTGTCACCCGCTCCTAGAAACTGTTTTCAGGGGCAACCCGCACTTGCTAAATGGCAGCCTATCTATGGTGGCGCCCGCGGGGACTTAGCCAAATTTTTGGAGAAGCTCGCGGGACGCCGTTAGGCTGCCAAAATTTTCACGGCCCTCCCTCCCCCTCTCTGGCACCCCTCCCCTCCCCCGCCTATCCCGCCGCCGTAGTGCCTCCACTGCCGAGCCGCAGCGCCGCGCCTCCACCCCTTGTCTTGCGGTGCCTCCTTTCACGGGCTGCCGCCACGGTGCCCTCCCCGCGGCCTCTCCTGCCCGCACCGGCCACCTCTTGTCGCGGCACGTCCCCTTCCGTTGGCCGCCACCGCAGCGCCCTCCCCGTGGCGCCTCTACCACCAAGGTCGGGCCCTCCTCTCCGCGTCCGCCGCCTCCATCCAGTACACCATCACTTTTCTTTAATTTTCTTTTCTTTTCATTTTCTTCATTTTGTACTTAGTGGACCTACGAATTGTGAAATTATGAAATTGGTAAATTTTAAAATTACACTTAGTGAATTGTGAAATTGTACTTAGTGAATTGTGAAAATGTGAATTTGTGAAATTGTACCAAGTGCATTGTGAAATTGTACTTAGTAAAATTGATAAATTGTTAAATAGTGAATTTTTCCTTTAAATTTAATTTTTTTCATTGTGAATTGTGAAATTGTGAATGTCAATTCAATTTTAAATTTTGAAATGTGAATTCTCAATAGGGATGCATGCATGTGAATTGTGTGGCAAATTGTGAAATGGTAAATTGTATATTGCATGAGAAATAGTAAATACAAATTCCATATGTAATTCTTTATATATTTATCGCTTTTTAATTTATATGTAGAACTCGTAAATGGATTCCTCACCATTTATGCACCAAAGGAATGCATCGAACGAAGGTGATGTATTCCAAAATGAAATGGACCAAATTGCATCTCAGATGCCATTATGGGAGGATGAAGCAAATATTCATGTAGAATCTGGGGATGAAGATAATGACGGACTGGAGATAGGAGCAGGAGCGTGGGAAGAGGGAGTGTGGCAAGATCCTCTAGATCCACACCCTTTGCCTCCAAGAGAACGCCATTTGACGATGGATTTTGATCCGGATTACAATCCGCATTCAAGTGAGGTAATGCCGAATATAATTGTCACACAATATTTAGTGCACATTTTCATGTACTAAGTGCAATGGCTTTGATTTGCTTAACCTTATGATTCATGTAGATGGCTACCACCGGAAGGAGTAAACGCCACCGCCGACCCCCTACCCCTAGAAGAACTTGAAGGCAGTGGCAGCTCGACTCCCGAAGCTGAAACTATAACCTCTAGGAGCCAAAGTAAAAAAAAGACGAGGTGAGCGAGGAAGAAACCAATACCCTGAAGGCAAATGGAGAGTCGATGCTGTCAGCCCAGCAGGAGAGCCCACAAAGCCTCCGATGGTGCGTTCAAAGTTTCAGAACGCAATAGGAGAAATAATTAGAACATAGGAGATTTTGGATCCCTCAATTTCTGATTGGCTATTGGTTCCTGGGGGAGGAAAGAAGCGATGTAGGAGCTTTTGAAATAAACATTTATTTTACCTAGATTAGAAGAACTCAGGAAGCAGGTAAAGCATTATACCAGGAAGCAGCTCGGTGAAGTTTTCCGCCGGTGGAGTGGTGAGCTGAATGACAAGTATGTCAAAAAGGGTCCAACCCCCTTTAATGAATACAGGAGCATCACACTAGCCCAATGGGATGAGTTCATAAGGCAAAAGACCTCTCCGGAAGCTTTAGCCCTAAACCAGAGGATTAGAGAACTTGTGCTGAGCAACATACACAAAGTTCACCTTAGGCCGGGTGGGTACCGAGGGAAGATCAACAAGTGGTGGCACGATAAGGAGGCAACAATAGCCGCAGGGCAACCTAACCCTTTTGAAGGCTTGGATGAGCATGGCTGGCAGTGGCTTGCAGCAAGGAAGCCTACAATAGTATATGGTAAACCTACGTTTTCAACACCCGAAACCAATCAGGTGGCAGAAAATATATATGATCTTTTTGAGCGTCAGAGGAAAGGAGAGTTCGTATCAAATAGGGATAAAGATGTGCTTAGTTCGACCCTTGGGATGAAAGAACATGGAGGCTGCATCAGAGGGGTTTCCTCGAGTTGAGCATGAAGGATGGGTTCGAGAGGGATAGGGCTAGCTACAATAGTCACTCCCATTACGAGGAGTATCTAAGAGAGGCAGTAGAGAAAGCACTACAAACTAGGTTTAAGAAATTTTTGCTGGCAACACTTGTGGAGCAGCAACAAAGCGGTGAGGCCAATATACAAATGCCGATGGTCATGATGTCACATCCGCTACAGGGCCAAGCAGATACACCAGTTTATGCTCCGAGCAGCGTCGGCTCTATGATAGCACAACCAAATCCGATAGATTCTATATGCATCAGTAATCCTTGGTCATTGCACATTCCGGTTGGCAGAGCTGGCAAGACAAAGGAGGTTGCCAAGGGCCATGCAATTCCAGTTGGTGGTTTGTTTGAGGGAAAACCTATCCCGCGCTATTATGCATGTGTAACAGTGCTTGAAATTAATTCAAACTATGGTGATCACAAGACATACATTCCCACTGCAAAAGGTGTCCATTGCCTTGGACAAAGTGTTGGCAATACCATACTGTGGTATAAACGAGATATCATACTGTCTTCGGTTCCTTCTGAGCATGCACTAGTGGACTCGACACCGCCGGGTCCATCATCATCGGCTGTAGCATCAGAAGAACAATGGGTGGGCACACCAATGGCTGCAGCATCAGAAGAACAACAGGTGGCCACACCAATGGCTGCATCATCAGAAGAACATGGAGCATCAGAAGAACAATGGGTGGACACACCACTGGCTACAGCATCAGAGCCGGTGGACTGGTCGGAAGACCATCCACCCCCTGCTCAAGCATCACCACAACAACAATAGGTGGAGCTGCTAGAGGAGCCACAACAACAACATGTGGACCTGCCAGAGGAGCCACAACAAAAATAGGTGGACCCGCCAGAGGAGCCACAGCAACAACAGGTTGACCCGCAATTAGTGCCTCGAGTCATACGGGCTTACGAGAAGGAAGGATCGGACATTGCAGCAAGATGGCACGCGAGTAACAAAGCAGCCAAGATGGCAGACAAGACTCAAGGCATCCGACGACCGGGATATTCGAAGGCCCGCAATGACATAGAGTACAACTTGGTCGTTGGAGTCGATGACGCACCAGATTTACCGGATTGTCCTTGAAAATTTGAGTATGGAAAACCAACCTGACTGGGCAATCGTCGGGATTCTAGGTGAAATGCAAAGGATGCACAATTGGTACACGAGGGAAGGAAGACTTGGGCTCAGAACCATATGGGCACGGTACTCACCGGATGTGTTCGGACCTCCATTCCATGAGGATTCCAGCAAAATCTTATTCGATTTTCGAGACATCCATGATGTATTCCGCCTCTGAAAGCTAGAGTTACAGCTTGTCATATTATGGTGCATGTAAGTGCTTCATCAATGCTAATATCTTGTATATATGCAATAGCCTATACATGTATTATGCATAACTAATTAATTGTGATACATTGTACAGGATGCAAGAAAATGGCGTGCATGTTGTAAAGGAGAAGGCCAGATATCTTGATCCTTATGCTATTTGCAAAATTAGGCACAACTTCCTGAGCTAACGGGGATACAACCATGACAAGCTAGCTAAGTACAAGACAAAGAAGGACAAAAGGACAAAACGAGTACGACAACATAAAAAAGCTATGAGGAGGGTTTCAGCCTACATAGCGTATATGATGCTTAAGTGGCAAGATAGGCATTACATATGGACGCCTTACAACCTCCGGTGAGTCTAAACTTCAACCGTTTGTTATAATATATACACTTGCTCCTTCGTGCTTGAAAAAACCTTATTTAATATTTTTCAGGGGTCACTGGATTGCTCTTATGATACAGCCAAAGAACGAAGTTGTGAACATATTTTACTCATTAGATTATGACTACAGTACCTACAAATAATTCATATTCATCCTACAAAAGTTAGTAAATTTTTTATTGTGTACACTTACATTGTGCAAATTGTCCCCCCCCAAGATTACATATAAACTAACTTCTTATTTTTTTTTTCCAAAATAGGGCTTACCAGCACTACATTACTAATGGAGGGATTCATAACCCCAAGAAACCGAAAGAAATGGTTGTACGCACAAACTTTCCATGCCACAAGCAACCATCTGGTTCTGTACATTGCGGGTATGACGTGTGCGAGCACATCAGGATGCTTGGGAGATACGCAACTGATCCTGAACATGTAAGGGGCTACCTTTCATATATAAGGATGTATATATATGTACATTGCATTCTTTTCCGCCTATCTAACACTTGCTTAATTTTTTCGTAGATTTTAATTGCAAATTAGGCCTCGATTGCACAGTTCACGTCTCCATGAGCAACAACTTCTAAATATAGGCGCCGATTTATGCCGTTTCATTTTGCGTGAAGTTGTAAACCCGATGGGTACCTATTATCGCCCAGAATACAAATTAGCACAAGAAGATAAATACGTTAGCCTCCGTGAGTGGGAGAATCAAGAGTACCGCTAAGGCTATTCTTCGTGAATGGCAGGAAAACATGTTGTCAATGTGCACTCTAATGATGTATATGTATGGTTCTATTTTCTTATTATTATTTTGTATGCTTAAATTGAATTTATGTAACATGTATTCTATGTTGATCATTATAGCTTCTTCAATTCGGTAGCACACTAGACTGTTAGAGTGAACTTAGCGGGAACCAAAGTTTTAAAAACTAGCGAGCAATTTCGGCAAATTCAAATTTAAATCGCTAAATTTTTTGGCGGAAACGATATTTTCAGGGGCGTCACCTGCCCTGAAGACACTTTAACAGGGGCGCGCCTTTTACTCGCTCCTGCAAACAGTTATTTATAGCTGCAAAAGCTAAGAGCGGGTGGCGCGCCCACCCCTTTAAATGCCATTTCAACCGCTTCTGAAAACTTTTTTAAGTAGTGCTAGACACATTGTCGTTAAAAAAAAGTGCTCTAGACACATTTTAGAGTTCATGTGTTTTAGATCTAGGTCCCCTTTGGCAGGACTTCGGTTGCGGCTTCTCCACCAGCAGAAGCCGAAGCCCTGCCAAAGGGCCATCTACAAAATGGCTTCGGGGAAGAAGCCCCCCCAAAATCCGCTCTCTGGAGCCATTTGAGGGAGGGGGAGCTAAAAAAACTAGCTCCCGCGGCTCCCTCCCCAACCCATATCTCTAGCAGACCAAAATACCCCTGAAGTTGGACACAATTACAGGAAAATTGCCACTACCTCACCTAGAAGGCTGGACGCCGCGGCCATCGATGTGGCCCCACCCAGCCTCGCCGCCGGCGTGAGGTTCCGCGTGCTTGCCGTAGCATGGGCGGTCGGCGGCGGGCGCGGCGGCACGGGGCGATGGCGGGTGCTGCGGCGCGGGGTAGAGGCGGCCAGCGCTGCAACGTGAGGAGGAGGCGGCCAGCATTGGGAGCGAGGTGGAAGCGGTGCAAGGGAGGAGGTGCGGCCGGAAGACGCCGGCAGCACGGGGAAGGAGGCGAGGTGGGGGATTGAGCAGAGGGCGATGGCGAGGTGGGGGATCGAGCAAGAGCCGAGCAATTGGGAAAAGGAGGGCAGGAGGCGGAGGAGGAGTGGATAAGGGAGAGAAGGGAAATTAAAGAGAGGAGAAAAAATAAGGGAAGAAAAGAGAAAAATAAAAAATAAAAATAAAAAGGATAAGGGAGCATTATAGGCATTTCATCGTTTTAATCGTTGTTACACAGTTAGGAGAAGCCGTTTTATCGAACGTTTTTCCATCCACACAAGCCGAAGCAAAAAAAATTGCTTCACCAAAAAAGCCACAGCCACTGTTGTTTCAGCTACAGCTGCAACCCTGCCAAATGAACCCTTACACTCGAATTTTCTCACCATCCAATTAATATCAATGTGTAGTTCTATGCACCTCTAGCGGTTGATCAAATCCTAGCTAGCTACTTAGAAGATCTAAGACCACGGTGTGCAGGTCCGTCATAATCTTACACTACATTTGTATGTAGATATTCAACCTCAGAATTTGGAATTGACATTGATAACACCGAATACCAGCTGTTTGGATGCTCCAGAATTCGGAATTGGAAATCATCCCCAATGCCGATGGGTATTCATGAGACACTCACCTGCCCTCCCTCGATGCCGAGCCCACCCCCTCGGTTTTTGCTGGAATCGTCCTCCGCCCGTTCCCTCCATCTCTCTCGCCCCTCCTCCCCCTCTTCCTCTTCCGCGTAAGCAGCAACATCCCTCTCTTTCCTCCCTCCCCCGGCATACCGCGCGCCGCACCCCTGCCTTGTCTGCCGATGAGCCGTGCTGCCCCTCCCCAGCTTCCCTCCGCCGGCGGGTCACACTGCCACTGCCGCAGCCCCTCCCCTGCTCCCTCCACCGGCGAGCCGCGGGGTCGCGCCGCCCCTCCCCTACTTCCTCCGCCGACAAGAACGGTGGAAGGGTCGTCCGGTCGTGGGGTTGAATACTCTTTTATCCGAGCGGGCCATAGTTCCTAGAAACTTCTGAAGTAGCTAGGCTTGGAACAGTACTTTGGCCATGTTCGCTTCAGCTTATAAGCCGGCTGAAAAGCTGAAACGGCTGATTTGTTGTGAGAGGAAAATACTGTTTGGTGGCTGATAAGCCAGCTGAATAAGCTGAAGCGAACAGGCTCAATAACATGCTGTTTGTGATTAGCAAGTAGTACGTGTGTGCTCATGCATGTACAAATAAGCTCCTGTGTTGAGTCCTTAAAAAGCAACGAAGAGAGCCAAATCCACATCGCGCTGAACGATTCCATTCCTTGTACTACTAGCTAGGTTGATGGATGAGTCATGAGTCGGAACTTTGGAAGGCACGACGGGAACAAAAATCTTTGACCCCAATAAATTCTTCTAGGAGTATTTCGTTTCTTTTAAAAAGAGGAAAAGACTTGTTGGCGATTGGAATGCCGTCTATCACTATTCCAAAAAATACAATCACTTATGGCCCCGTTTGTATCCGCTTATAAGCGGCTTATCGGTGGAAATAAGCGAGAATCCCACCAAACGCTTTGCTTATTTTCACGGATTCTCGCTTATGTGGTAAGCCGCTTCAGAAATTTGAACTACGAGAAGCGAAAAGTGAGAAGCGAGAAAATCTTCGCTTAGATTATAATCCAAGCGTGGCTAGGAGAAGCGTATACAAACAGGGCCATCGGCCCTATTTGTTTCTGCTTATAAGCGGCTTATCGGTGGAAATAAGTGAGAATCCCGCCAAACGCTTTGCTTATTTCCACCGATTCTCGCTTATGTGGTAAGCCGCTTCAGAAATTTGAACTACGAGAAGCGAAAAGCGAGAAGCGAGAAAATCTTCGCTTAGATTATAATCCAAGCGTGGCTAGGAGAAGCGTATACAAACAGGGCTATCAAGTATTTTGATATTTTCTCAAAAGCATTTTGACAGCACAACTCGATAAAATTTGCATACATTTCAAAGCAGACCAATTTGTTATGGCACTTTGATATGAATTCATGAAGATGTCGGAAATCATTGAAAAGGCATAATTAACTATAAACATAATCAATTAATCATTCATCAAACTCAAGTGGGCAGATTTCACGACTAATTGAACTACGGTTAGTTCGTCACTGGCTACCTTAAACCATGATTTTTGTTTGAACTACCGCTCCCATCCATTATTAAGATTATGTGCTTATAATTGATTGATTAATTAAAGCTTGCGTCGTCTCATATTTTCTGCAGTCTATGGTCAAATGCCGGGGGTTCTTTTTCCTTAAAAAGTCAATCGATGTGCTGCGTTATTTTTTATTTTTATAAAATAAACAAAGAAAATATACTGAAGCTGCGACGTCCTACCTACCTTAATTTAGTAATTTTGTCGCGACAACAGCTGCATTGTTAATTTATTATTTTCATGCTCCCTCGTAATACCGGAGAGATTGCAAACACCACCTTCTAACTACTACTTTTACTACCTCTTCGATCATATAAGTGGGGGGGGGGGGGGCGGAGGAGGGGATGTTTCTAGTGGAGTTTGTAAGTCCAAGACAAACTCTCCATAAATTAAAGCAAACTTTTCGTAAATTTAAACAATCTTTTCATAAATTCAGAAAACATTTTTTAGGCATTCTCGAATAGGCCCGGGGATCGAATTGATTGTAGAAACATGAGTTTAATTAATCAATCTATTAGCGAACAAGGAAAAATATTATTCAAACATCAATGACATGCGGGTTTGATCCTACGTATCGTCGAGATAAATGGTACAGGTGAAAATAAGTACAACTCAAAAGATAGTATAGATGAAAATATTCCTAAATTAATGTATTTCTACAATTCTACAATTCTACTACCAGTAGGCAGTATACATGCCATGTTGGGCTACCATGCAAATTGCATTCAGGGATTCGATCCTGACCTGCAGCGCGCAGCCAGACACCTGCGGACGTGCGGTCATAGATTGCAAGCGTCGAACTTTGAACAGGAAACAAAAATCGCAGGAGGTCAAGATGTCGCCATTCGTCGGGACGAAAAATAAGGTCGAAGATTCAAATAACGACAATCGTACACATATTGGGGTCAACCCGCTATTGTATTGCTACTCTAATATACGGTATCTGAATATCTGATGATGATGATGGTATAGCTGGAAAAGCAACCTAAAATCCAGAACGCTAGCAGCCGCCCTGATGCGGACTCCTATTCTATGCTCCACCAAACACACCGTTGCCTGCATCTCACCCCCAATGCCCGCTAGTGTACTACCACCGCGAGCCCTGCTACTTCCACCTCGCTTCCTCGTTTCTGGCTAGGATCCAAGTTGCTCCATACACTTGTGCCCTTCCCATCCTCCTCCAATTCCTCTTAGCAATTCTCGCCACTACTGTAACCACGCCACTGCCACAGGCTTCTCTCTAGGCCCTGAGCCTGCAGCCCTGGACCATAAAAACCCGTTAACGAGGGAGGAGAAAATTAGGTGCGGAGGAGGACGGGAAAGTGTGGACTTCCGTAATCTCACTTTTGCCTTCTTCACCGTGCAGACTTACGAGTGGCACTGCCAAAAGACGGTAGAGAGTGGGCACAGCACCTGCCGTGCCGGTACCGATGAGCCGGAACGCCCAGTACAGTCGGTGGGTCGTTCAGTCACTCAAGCTGTTCTCTTACGAATCGAAAGGCATTCAAGTCGCTGTTGGACCGCGACAAGAGTCGGATCCCGACCCTGGGGGTGGGGGTGCGCGTGCGCGTGCTGCGATCGTCGATTAGACCGGAGGGAATGCGTGCGTTTGACAAACCGATCAACGCGCTCCCATGCCGCGGAGCCCCGTGGCAAAGCCATGCTACGCCATGCGGCTGATGGCGCCCATGCGCCGTGGAAACGAGACGAGGCGGCACTCGGCACTCGGCAGGGACGGGGGCAGGTGCGTGTGCACGCAGACGCCGACGCGGTTTTACCAGCCGGCAGGCAGGCAGTCTGAGCTCGCTCGCTGGCGGTCGGGGTCGGGGGATACGACCGGGTCCGCCGCTCGCGACCACCCGCCCGCGCACGTCACCTAGCTCCCCGCTGCGCTGCTGCGTCTGCGTGCGTGCGGTGCTCCGTGGACTTGTCCCCCATGGCCCCCGTCGCCTTCATCGCAGAGCTCCCAAATGTTTGTCGCAGAGCTTTGCTTATATATTCACACACCATCCCGTTCGATCCTTCGTCTCCATCTCTGCTCCATTTGCCCCAAAGATCACGAAGCGTCCCCAGAATCCAGCTCCATTCCAAGGCGCGCGCGACGATCGGGAGCGACGACCTATGACTCTGCGGTCGCCACCGGGGGCAACCGATCGGAATGCCGTCGCCGTGTCGCCCAAGCTCCTGACGAGCCCCGGCAGCGGCAGGGACCTCGGCGACGCGCCCGCCGCGAGGTCGCCCAAGCTGCTCAGGAGCAACTCCTCCAAGAAGGTGTCGGCGGCGAGCAGCCTCGAGCGGGCCATCCTCAGCTTCAGGACCTGGGAGCCCGACGCCGCCGCTTGCCCGGCCGCCTCCCGCGCTCCAGCCGATCATGTCGCGCCGCCGCAATCGCCCGTCCGCCGCATCCACGGCGCCAGGCCGGGGCGGCTGGCCCTTGGCCCCCAGAGCCCCCTCGCCGCCGCCCGGAGTCAGCAGGCGCCGCCCGACGACATGCGCTCGCCGCTGCACGACGCGGCCGCCACCACGGTGCAGAAGATGTTCAAGGGCCACCGCACGCGCCGCAGCCTCGCCGACTGCGCCATCGTGGTGGAGGAGCTCTGGTGGAAGCTCTACGACCAGGCGTCGCTGGACCGCAAGTCCGTCTCCTTCTTCGCGGGCGGCAAGCAGGAGACGGCGGCGTCCCGCTGGGTCAGGGCCGGCAAGCGCATCGCCAAGGTCGGCAAGGGCCTCTGCAAGGATGACAAGGCGCAGCAGCTGGCGCTCCGCCACTGGCTCGAAGCGGTAACCACGCAAGCCGGCCGGATTCCCATTGCCTTTCATTCTTTATCGATTCATGCTCACCATCTGTATCTGTGCATCCATGGCAGATCGACCCGCGGCATCGCTATGGCCACAACCTGCATCTCTACTACGACATCTGGTTCCAGAGCTCCAGCACCGAGCCATTCTTCTACTGGTGCGTGTGCGCATAACTCATCTCATGCCATGTGTTTCTTCTCCTCCTCCTGCTTACTGATTGGAAATTCCTGCCTCTATCTGATCGGCCGATCAGGCTGGACATTGGAGCCGGGAGGGAGATCCATCACCCGAGCTGCCCGAGGAGCAAGCTCAACTCGCAGCTCGTCATGTACCTCGGAATGGTGCGTCACCGTCACCGTTGCCTCATTCAATCCATCCACAAAAGTCGTTGCATCCATCAGTTTGTTTTCGTCACTGACTGACTGAAGACTGTGAACGCGATCGAATGAAAATTCAGAACGAGCGTGCCGCCTACGAAGTGGTCGTGGAGGGCGGGAGGCTGGCGTACCTGCAGAGCGGCCTCCCCGTGAACACCACCGACGAGTCCAAGTGGATCTTCGTGCTCAGCACCAGCAGGTCGCTCTACGTGGGCCAGAAGAAGAAGGGCCAGTTCCAGCACTCCAGCTTCCTGGCCGGCGGCGCGACGTCGGCCGCCGGGAGGCTCGTCGCCAAGGACGGCGTCCTCAAGGCCATCTGGCCCTACAGCGGCCATTACCTCCCCACCGAGGAGAACTTCAACGAGTTCATCAGCTTCCTGCAGGAGCACCACGTCGACCTAACGGACGTCAAGGTATGCTCTCTCTTTCTCTCTCTATTGTTCATTCTCAATGGTCAATGCAACCACTTGCATTGGTCTGACGACGAATGGTCATTCAGAGATGCTCCGTGGACGACGACGAGTACCCGTCGCTGAAGCGGAAGCAGACCTCGGACGTGGAGGCGGCGTCGCAGCAGGAAGAAGAGCCCAAAGAGACGGCGGGCCCGGCCGCGACGGCGATGGCAGAGGAAGAGGCTGCCGAGGCTCCGCCGGAGGCAGCAGCGGACGAGACCAGCGGCCGCGCGCTGGTGAAGTGGACGAGCGGCGCCGGCGCGCGCATCGGCTGCGTCCGGGACTACCCGGCGGAGCTGCAGAGCCGGGCGCTGGAGCAGGTGAACCTGTCGCCAAGCAGGTCGTCGGCGGCGCCGCCGCTGCAGCCGTGGCCGATCCCGTCGCCGCGCCCTAGCCCGCGGATCAGGCTGTCGCCACGGGTGCAGTACATGGGCGTGGCCGCGAGCCCCGGCGTGCGGCCGCTGAAGCAGCAGTGCCTGGGCATCCGGCCGCCGACGGTGCGCCTCACGCTGCCCAGCAGCAAGACCAGCAAGAGTTGATTAACCGTCGATCCATCACTGAATTGATTGATTAACCGTTGCTTTGTTTTTTTCCTTTCTACGAAGTTCTGTAGTAGGTACTGTAGGTAGCACTGTAGCAGGAGTTGTACATTAAGGCCTAGTTGGCCAATTCGGGAGATGCAAAATTACTGTGCCAGCACTGTAGCACACTGTCGCGTTTCGTTTGTATTTGTGAATTATTATCCAAATATTGACTAATTAGGCTCAAAAGATTCGTCTCGCAAAGTACAACAAAACTGTGCAATTAGTTTTTAATTTCGTCTACATTTAGACCTTGTTTAGTTGGCAAAATTGGGAGTGCCAAAATTAATGTGATGGCACTGTAGCACACTGTAGCGTTTCGTTTGTATTTGTGAATTATTGTCCAAACATTGACTAATTAGGCTTAAAAGATTTGTCTCGCAAAGTACAACAAAACTGTGCAAATAGTTTTTAATTTCATCTACATTTAGTACTCCATACATGTACCGCAAGTTTGATGTGATGAGGAATCTTCTTCTTGCATAGTGCCAAAGTTGAGAGTTGGGGGTGAACTAAACAAGGGCTTAGTACTCCATGCATGTACCGCAAGTTTATGTGATGGGAAATCTTCTTTTTGCATAGTGTCAAAGTTGGGAGTTGGGAGTAACTAAACATAGCCTAATTTATTTCTTTGTAACCTTCGTTGCTTTTGTTCTTGATCTGACCTCAAAGTAAGAAGGTGGCTGCATACACAGTAGAGCCGCCCGGCGTGTACAGACGTAGCTAATTAAGAATGAGCTGATTTATTGATAAAATGCTCGCAAAACATTTGCATCTTTGCTAATTATCAAAATTAATTGCATAAGTCACAGCTAATGGATGACTAGAACCCATCAATTTTAATTAGTCTATGATTAACTCATGTTAATTAGTATTGAAACATTAGACTAATTTTTAGTCGGGAGGTTCCAAACGGGGCCTGAATTGCTCCTCGTTGATCTGAATGAAGAGTCATCTCTCAAACTATCACTGTCTGCTCTAGTCAATCAAGACTCAAGACTAGCAAGGACAGTACGGAACGCCTCGTTGAACCATCAAATCAGTAAGCCCGGCGGCGTTCGAGGCCTCAACTCGGACGAACCAGTTCATCATCGTTCTCTCGGATATGGCAAGTGTTGGCGCTAAGGAAACATGAGTTTATCTGCCGAACCACATATTGGTCATTTTAGATTGGTTCTCGCCAAACCTAACTAAGGTCTTTAGTTGCCAAAGTTTGGAGGTGCCAAATTACTGTTACAGCAATGTAGCACACTGTAGCGTTTCGTTTTTATTTGTGAATTATTATCCAAACATTGACTAATTAGGCTCAAAATATTCGTCTCGCAAAGTACAACAAAACTGTGCAATTAGTTTTTAATTTCGTCTACATTTAGTACTCCATGTATGTACCGCAAGTTTGATGTGATGGGAAATCTTCTTTTTGCATAGTGCCAAAGTTGGGAGTTGGGGGTGAACTAAACAAGGGCTAAAAATGAACTATGCTGCGAATTTCCGAAGACAAACTCATCCCGGTTGCATGGCACCCCTCATCTCTCCTTGTTTGTGAACAAGAACGACAAACACGGCAGGCGACTTGACAAAAAAAAAACGGAAAAAAACTGAGCTTTTCTTTTGACCAGCAATGCAGCATCAGAGAATGTGAAAGAAAAATCTCAAGGCACGTGCCGCCGCGGTCAAACGCTTTCGGATTTTGGGCCTTGTTTAGTTGGTCAATTTTGGAGATGCAAAATTCCTGTTCCAGCACTGTAGCACACTATAGCACTTCGTTTGTATTTGTGAATTATTGTCCAAATATTGACTAATTAGGCTCAAAAGATTCGTCTCGCAAAGTACAACAAAACTGTGCAATTGATTTTTAATTTCATCTACATTTAGTACTCCATACATGTACCGCAAGTTTGATGTGATGGGGAATCTTCTTTTTGCATAGTGTCAAAGTTGGAAGTTGGGGGTAACTAAACATGGCATTGGTTCCGTGCGAAACCTTTGAATCGCTTCGCTTTCTGTGACGCCAACGCCGGGCATAGGCATTAGCGATGCCAGGCACATCGGCACGTCCATGGCAACTACTACCAGTGCTTGGTCTCTCTTACCCACCGGCCCAGGCCTTTTCACCGCTTGGCGTGGCATTGGCTGGCCTTGGTCATTGCCAACGCAGCAGCCTGCATCAACAAAATTACTAACCAAACCTCCAGGAAAGTTCCTGGTTACTGCAACGGACCGACCGACCAATGGCCACATCGTAATCAACCATGTCAATCAACCTTCAACCATGGATGATGTTCGATCCCGTCAAAAAACATGTACATTTTCCTCCGAGCATTCATTCGCCATGTAAGATTATTTGCAGCAACCGCGCGGCTTACAAAAAGACAAGTGTTAACCTATGACTACATTCCTATAGGCTAAGAACACCACAATTTCAGATCTGTCACAAGCAGCATTAAAATCTCAGAGCCCAGGCAAAGGCATGGCAGCTGCCGAATCGAATCCATAGCTGAACCAGAGCAAGCGCCATAAAAACCTTCCCAAATGTTCAAGGCTTTCCCAAGTGGCCATTGAATTCCAAAGCAGCGCATTACATCAAATGCGAACCTGCACAAATCTCTCGAGAATACACCACCGTTCCGTGAAATTAAACAAATGCCAACCTGTACAACGGAGGCTAAGCATAGCCATTGACAAAGTTTCTAAGAGCCAATCACCCACCGCGCTTAGGCTCAGCTCACCCAAACCTCTTATTAACCAGCCGCCCCTCAGTGCTTCCATCTCAGCTGCCGGTAGTACATGGGAGCATCATATGGGGGGCAGCGCACCGATGATGCATCCTGTCATGTCCCAAGGGATGAGGCTAGTAGTGAACCCTGTCATCACCATCGAAATTTAGGCCCTGCATGCCCCTGATAGTGGACTCGTAGTTCTTCGGGTTAGATGAGTGGCGCCTGCCGGAAGACGAGCGCCTGCTGTCCGAGGAGTCAAGCATCTGGGGGCTCCAACGTGGAGCTCCTGACCTCTGGAATGCCCCTGGGCTTGCGTCAGTAGTTCGACTACGCGTTTGCTCCGCTTCAGTGCTTGGTTCTCGGCTACTGGAGACAGCAGGCCGCCTTGACGATCCGCTTGAACGTCCCAAAAAAGTCGAACTGGAGAACTACATGTCATTTAAGGGTCAGATAATACATAGCAACTTTATATACACAAATGCTCCGGAGTCCTCCACTTTTCTCATCACACAGCAACATCAAACAACATGAAAATATCTAACAACTCACCACAGCATCTTTCGATGTCGATTGCTCATGCCGAACAGGGGACTTCTGCTTGGCTAGGCTGCCAGCATTTATAGCTGGTGGTGGAACCTGCCGTCGCGTCGGGTCCATGTCTGACCACCCACTTCTCCTTCCCTCTTCATTGCCTACATAAATTTAGCAGACAATCAAAATTACATAGAATTCCATAGGTTCATAATAGAACATAATAAGCACTAACCAGCAAAAAGAAATCATTTCATTACCACATAAATGCTTTAAGGTTATAAGGGTCTTGGAGCAATGCAACACATAGTTAAAGACAATAGGTCCAGACAATGTAATTAGTTTCTACCTTCACGCCATTACTGTAATTTTCTAACTGAAAACCTTTTTACAAATATACCTAAGTTTCCCAATGAGCCTGATATATTTGATCTGCCTACAGACTGATTCACTGGACATTATTAACCAAAAAGACCGGTAAATTAATGAAAGGATGCTTAAAATTTATCTTTTTCACAAAAGAAACAGAAAGCAAGATAGCATCTGAGTTCTAACATGAGATGGACATACAGCACTACGCAACTATGTATGAATGGTATTGCCTGCTTAAATAAGAATTCATGAGCTTCGGACCTGAATGTCTATTATTGTTTGCCACAGGAGCCATCCCAGAGCTTTGTCCTACCGCTGGAACCTAAATAAGTGGTTATGAGCAAATAGTCAGACAAAAATTCCCATGTGTACAGCACTGCAACGTTGAAGGCAGGCAACAGGGTGAGAATTTGATGTACTGACAATTGCACGTGGGGGAGCACTGGTCATCTGTGACTGTTGGTACTTCAGAATTGTCCAGTCAAAAACATAATCAAACTGAAAGCCTGCGACGGGAAACATAATTTAGCATTTTGCACCACTGAGACTCATAAACATTGTTCAGTCCTCTATAAATATGAGTGTATTAACAAAAATAAAACAGTAAACCAACCTTCTCGAATAAAAAGGTCTCTGAACAATCTCTTCAGATATTGATAGTCTGGCGCATCTTCGAAACGTAGTGAGCGGCAGTAATGGAAGTACGAAGCAAATTCGGTAGGATATCCACGACAAAGTGCCTGCAATTGATGGAACACAATAAAAACCAATACCGGTGGTTTAAACACTGTTTAATTCTAGATAATAATTTTTTACCTCAGTTGAAGTAGCAATTTTCCTTTCGCTGATCTTTTCGTACTTCTGTTTCTTGTTCCCAGCTTTGAGACCCTGCCATGGAAGGCTGACAGTAACAAAACTACATATTAATACATATCACAAAGTCAGAGATGACACAATGAATCAGGTTATCTTAAACAACCTTCCTCTCAAGAAGTACATCAGTACATATCCAAGAGATTCCATGTCATCCCTCCGGCTTTGTTCTATGTGAAGCAAAACATCAATAATGATATCAAAATGAGAGGATGCAGAAAGGCAAGAGAAATTTGCCAGGAATCTGGAAACTGCATGCCTCGAAACTATGAACCACCAGATAAAGGAGTCAACATTGACCATTAAAATAAAACCTACCAATTCCAAGGTGGGTATTCACACTTGCATATCTTGCTGTTCCAGTCAAGTTCTTGTTCTCTCTACAATTAAATAAAAAAGATTTGAATATTCGTATATTTTAAATGGAGGTGATGTCGAAATCATACTAAGAGAATATGTTCATTATTTGAATTTCTAGATGTACATGGTGCAAATCTCAACCATTAGCATAAAATAATTACGTACCCAGTGTGGCAGAATCAGAACTATAGCAGCACAATATATCGTCGGGGATATTATGGAGTGGGTACAATTCTTTTACTTCAAAAATGGAATGGGTGGAAAGAAATATGAAGTTATACAACTATTTTGAATAAATAAGTACATGTTTACCTGTAAGGAATGTGCTGGTGTGTTGATGTATCTCTGTACTTCTTTGCAAGTCCAAAATCTATAGCGTAAACCTGTACAGAGATCAAAAGCAATTATTAAGTGCACCTGCTATTAAAACACGTGAGTCAAAGCAGATTGCAGGAATATAACTAATCACCTGGTTTGCCCTTTTCCCGAGACCCATGAGAAAATTGTCTGGCTTGATGTCTCTATGCAAGAAAGACTTGGAATGGACAAACTCAACTCGGTTGATCTAAAAAAAATACAGGAAATTAATACTACACACAATTAAATAAAAGCAGATGAGATTATGTTGGACAGAAATAATGCTTCATGGAAACTTGAACATAAAATATAGAAAGCAAGTAAACGGAATAGTGAATTAGTCATGTCTTAATGATGCAGCATACCATTTGATCAGCAAGCATCAAAACAGTTTTGAGGGACAGCTTCCTGTTACAAAAACTGAAAAGATCTTCAAGGCTTGGTCCCAGTAAATCCATAACCAAAACATTATAATCACCCTCAACACCAAACCACTTAACATTTGGAATTCCAGCTGCACATGGAACAAAATGTGAGTATTACCCATCTCCAAAGAAAGACAGCAAATAAGGTGAAATGAAAATAAAACAAAGTTTGTGTATTACTTCCTCCTTGAAGTATTCTGTATAATTTTGACTCATAAAGCAATTGAGGATGTTTTGTCTTGACATTTTCCTGGATAAAACATTATAAACAACAAGGTTTGTTATCCATCCATGCATGAAGTCGACAGATGGAAACAATACAAAGATACCAAAAAAAGCCTAACACAAATTTCATAGCATAGCACCATATATAATCCATTACTGCCGCAATTAAAATCTACAGTTAGAAGTCAAGCGATGAATTTTTTCTTGAGCATCATGCATATGTTCCATGTCTCTATATCTGATAGTAAGCCAATGAGAATTTAACTCCAACAGCTAAACAAAAGTTTGCTGGCCGGCATACCTACATTCTCAAGCTGGTTCTTAGTTATATGTATATGTATATGTATATATTACCAATCATGTGTGTTAGAAAAATAAATTAACAAGTGAGTTAGGCAAGCAATAGCTGCAGAAAAAACCAAATGAAGCAATTGTTTTCACAAGCATGAAACAAACAGTTCCTACATGAAACACATAACCCGACCAGCGCACCCTAGATCAGAATTCTTATTTGCCCAGGTAAAATTGCAAATCACCCTAGATCGCAAAATCAGGAAAAGGATACTGAGAAACTCACCAGCTTTATTGCGACCTCCTCGTTGGTCTGCACGTTGGTACCTGCACACCCACACACAGAGACCCAGGCCGACGGGAGGGGAAAAAGTTCATCAGACGCTGGTAAAGACGGGGATTTTGGAACCAAAACAAGATCTTTGAGCATAATTGTGCACGAACCGAGGTAGATCTCCCCGAAGGAGCCGCTCCCCAGCTTGCGGCCGACGCGGAACCTGTTGCCGATGCGCGGCTCCATGGCTGCTGCAAGCGCGTCGGTGGAGACGATCCCGGGAATCAACAGATGCAGACGGAGCCTGCCATGCGGCAATCGAATGGATTCAGTCTGATGCTCCGGGGGATCCGGCTAGGGCTCGAGTGGATCGAAGTGGGGGGATTGGGGATTTCCGCTCTCCTTTTTCCTCTTTCGTGCTGCTGGTGTCCTTATTTTCTCGAGCACGGGGCCGGTTGCTCGGCTAAAAGGAGAAATTACTGAGAAATCGAGGTGTCCGACAGTAAAGATGGCTAACGAAATGGGCGTCGCGGTTTGGTGCCCCTAGTTTCCCTTTCTCCTCTGCCCTATTGGACCTGACCTTCACAGTTCTCTCCCCTCTTGTCTCTTTGGATGTGACCTCCACTTTTGTGTTTGCAATGCTAAATTGGGAAACCACTCTCGGTGATAGACGAATCAAGTAATATAGTAAAGATCTAGATGCATTGTAGCGGTATATTTGTACTTACACTATCCATCGATTAAATTTTCTGAAGAAAACTGCTATTACACTCCATAGCTTGTCTAAATCGTCAAATAGTTTCTCCTTAATATAGTTCATTGACGGCTGAAACCTGAAATCATATAGTCGAAAAGAAGTGAGAGGATAATTCATCGAAGTTGTGGAGGGTAAAGAGGTACGAACAATCAGCACACTTTGGAAGGTAGGACAACAATAGTGGTGAAGTGTGAAAATAGAGAAGAAAATTAGTAGCTATGATGGTTGTCGATGGTGCCTTTGACACGCCGAACAGAGTTGCGCATGAGACTGAAAGTATCCGTGTCGCAGAAGAGAAGCACGAGTTGCTGTAGGTGGGCTCGCGCCGGTACTATTATTCCTCCTCTTCTTTGCGCCTCGGCTGGAGTTTGGTATTTAGGGTTGTTGGAACTGAGTTCGTCTCTTAGGCTTAAAAGGAGATCTTAGGGCGGCGAAGGACCAGCGGTGGCAGTGGATTGTGGGCGGGATGGCGATAATAGAAGGTGATGGAGGATAACCGGTGGGCCGGTGACTGCGGCGGGGTACGGGCAGCTGCCGGATTAGTGTGGGAATGGAGGTGGTGACGGATCTGGCGGTGGGAACCACCGGATAGGAGGAAGATAGCGAGGGGGCTCCTCGTGGGCCGTTGTGGGCCTTTTGTAACAGCTCGCCACGCACTCACGCGTGCTGCTTCTAACAACGCCCCTTTGACAGGTATTGTAGCCAATAGAATATGCAGTGTTGCTAATAATATACAAGAAAATTTGGCGTGGCTGTTTAAATATTATATATAACGGGGCAGGAATCACGTGACACGTAATACTCACGAGGCTCCAAGTGCCATTAGTTGAGAAATGCAGTGTACATTTGCCATCCGCTTATTTAATCTATACCACACTTGTAACTACATCCTGTCATGGTATCCATAGCTTTAAATGATTTTTGGATATGCCTCACGTGATTTGTTATAAACTAGTGACAACCTAATGACTAGGCGGCGGTGAGAGATGAGACAAGAGTTGCCGAAATTCGCTAATGTAGTTTTATGTGCTCGTTTTGTTACCTAGATAACACTTTAAACATATGAGGTGCAAGTTGGCACACTAGTACAAGTGGAGCACCAATTCGAACTCACAAGCATCCATGTAGTAGCACGCCCATGATATATACAGGTTGAGACAGTGAAATCGTTCCATGGTCCAAACGCAATCAGGGTCAAACTGAATCAAATGAGGAACAAAACATGCTAAGGATAGTGAGAGGTGCAAGTGGATGAACGTGCTGCTATTAGATAGACAACGTGGGCTTATCATCGAACCAGGCTCATCTCTTTCTCTCTTAGACTACCCCCAATGTCGTTAAAGTAAAAAAAGAATGGCCAGCCCACTTCATGCCGATGCTAAGTGCAACAGCTCACAGCTGCTATCTATTTGATTCGCTATATCATACATAGAAAGAAATACATACAGTTTATACGATGGGCCATCTATTTAGTTGTTTTTTAATTCATCCATGGACACATAAATCATGGTGATCAAGTATAAATTTGATCTTTGGAACTATCTTGATGCTTGCACGAGAGAAAGCATGATATATTGCAAATCTGTTGACAGTTACAAAAAACTATACCAATGATGCCCGCACACTACTTCGATTAGATAACAACGCATACTATGATACTAGTTTCTGAAGACACCAAAGACGTGAATAATTGAGAGGAGAAGCTGCAGACCGCCGATTTGCTAGTTTGCTGCTGCTTGGTTCAGCAAAGGAGATGGCGTGCCTGATTGATTCGGCAAAGGAGATGGTGATGCTGATGCTTGGATTGCCTGCTTGCTTGCCTCCGGAGGAGCAGGGATTGAAGCTGTGGAGGAACAAAGGGAAATCGACGGGGCTTCTTCTACTCGGTGTCGTGGAGAAGAAAGAGCGGAGAGGAGAGATAGCTGCGAGCAGCGGCAACTGGGGAGCAGCAGGAAAGCCACGCCCGCGAGCCTACAGCCGTGCGGCCCACGGTCCTCCATGCCGACCTCGACGACGACGAGGTCTTCCGGGCTGGGCAAGTGGTCCACAGGCGGCGGCAGTACAGGAGAGCGGAGGGCGTGCTGAGCAGAATTGAAGGAGCAGCGGCAATAGCGCCGCAGTGCTTTGCCGCAAAGGAAAAATGGCGCGAGCGCATCGGATCCGCGGCATCGTCGACGAGCTGCAGCTGCTCATACAACGCGCGCTGGGATTCGGCGGCTTGCTTCGGAGCACGGGCCTACGCCGTCGACGAACGAGGCGACGACAACAATCTCTTTCTTCATTTAACGAGGGCCACGTCAACCGAGTTTGCTGAGCTGGAGGCTAATAGACGGCTGCCGTCTCGCCGTTGTATTTGCCCTCATGCAATGTTTAACACCAATGTCAAAATACCTGTCGGCCCAAATGTCAAACCAACCACTCCCCCGTCTGCTTCATTGTGCTATTTGAGAAATACTCCGATGCATTTAGATGATTCACGGGCCTCGTTTATGATTTCAGGAGCGTTTCTAGTGGCGTGTACGGGTACTTGAACCTTCTCTCTCAGTTAGTGGGTTGTCTTATGGCTAGTTAGCTTTTGTTAAGGGCAATTCCAACCCATAATGTCTACAAGTAGTGTCTATGTTGCCGCATAAGTAAGACACTACTTTAGAAACTACACTTTATAACCTAGTGGGTCTTTAATAAATGCATCATCCCTCCTCTCCACATATCGTATTTGTTCTTTTATTTATCACGAAGACACTATCATCTCCCAATGCAAAATTTAATAGTGTCTATGCATAGGTTCTCGTATTGAAACTAGATCTTGCATGAGACCTAATTTCTTCCTCTCCCCATTCTCTCTCTCTCATTTAATATGGTGCCATATAAGCTAAAAGTCTCATGTGGCAGTGCAATTAAAGCTATAGAAACAATCCTAGATGGAGGATTGTGACTAGCTTCGTGATAAGAGCTTTCTTCCTTGGTCGTCTCTATTTATCCCTTTCTCCTAATTCTCTTAACACAACACGCTTTGATAGCTGTAAAGAACTATACACATGCCATTTATCAATATGAAGTTAGCTAGTAATGAAAAAGAAACATTAACACTGCGTAATTGGATTCACCTAGATGGTGGAATCTAACTTTTGTAACATTTGGCTCATCCAAACCCCCTTACTTTTATATTCTAACTTTTAGTGGAAATTATCCCAAAATACCACTGATCTACCCTATATCCCACTCTCGATCCACAACAAGGATGCTAGTGATAATTAACTTTGAAAACATCAATCTAGCACTATAGTTATGAATCTAAATAGCTCCAGCTTTCACAATCCGATTTTCATAATTGAAGTTGAACCTAGACAGAGTCTATATTTGGAATAAAAATACTTCATTCGTTTCAAAATGTAGGTCATTTTAGCTCTACACATAACTTATATCTAAGTGTATGTTAAAAATTATATAACTAGAAAAACTAAAATAGTCTACAATTTGAAACGGAGGGAATATGTATCACCTGAGAATGAGGAGAATATCTTCTTGTGATAATACTAATGAGCATGTTGTAGCATACGACGTGGCTCATTCAGTGGCCATACACATTACTAATAAAACTTTTTTTAGGGAAGCTAAGCTGCACCTGCACCCACAGGCCGACGTCCATGGTCCTTCGCTCCTCGCGGATTTGCTTTGCTCGGCCTACCAAGTCAATTCTTCTTTTTTTTTTTGATCCGTTTGGCCTGACTCTTCTTCCTTCCTCGTTATCTGCTAATCTTTCTTTCGAGCTCCGTTCGTGTTTTTTTATGTTATGCGTCACTGCCTAGTTACACTGGTCAGGTACGCAATGTCGTTGGGATTCCCTTTCTCCTGCTGCCAAATCAAAGCATAGAGTACGACTCAAAAAAAAAAAAGGGAAAAGTTTGATGGATGTCTCTCCCAAACAAGCAGTGGCCAGCAGAAAAACGGACAGAGCTTGTCATTTCGGACGCAAAGCAAACCGGTGCAGGCCCTAAAATACAGGTAAGTATTATCTTGCATTATTTGCAAACCAAGTTGACATCCCTTGCAAAAAGCCGTTGCGTAACTAGCTCAACTCTACTCGATCTGTTTACATGGACAAGGAGAAAAAAACTCAGCGTTGCTTGGAGCGTACTGTAGCATAGGCGGATAGCAAGCAAATCTGACAGCTGGAGGCTCCAATGCTGTCTGTGCTCCACCACCACGGAGTGGACCCCACTCCCCCAACCATGGCCGATGGAGATGCTTCCATCCGACGTGGTGGCCCTCGGATATCCGTACCCTCCTATTTTATTATACCCACAAACCTAGCAGAAAGGGAAAAAAGTTCAAAAAAGATCATGTGGGTCCCAATCTAGAAACTATCGAACCTTTTTCTTGCATCCCTAAATGCAACACGTCCCCCCACCGTAGCCAGCGACAACATAACTTTTTTTAAGCGCTTATGCGTAGCACCGGTGCTTGCAGCTCAAGGTTGCAAGTATCCTAGCTATGGGGTATTTCGTCCCTTTACTTATTTTTAGCACATGTCACATTAAATATTTAGATACTAATTAAGAGTATTAAACGTAGATTATTTACAAAACCCATTACACAGATGGAGGCCAACGGCCAGCTGATCACTATACCTGCTTTGTTCTTGAATAACTGTTGTGAAGGGCATATGTCAATCCCTCAGGTTGTATTCGTTAGGGAGATAGAGGTTGGTTCGTCGACAAAAGATACAATGAGTAATCTGATGCCGTTTTTATATGTATAGAGACTGAACCACTATGGACTTTTGGTATAAGATACGTGTAGAAAAATAAAAATGGAAGTGACAGTATAATCACAGGTTAACTTACTTTCATCGTAGAGAGTAAGCATGAGTGCACTCCCCAGCGTCAAGGGTAGGGTATAGCAGGGG